>NC_069499.1:362620699-362855699 GCF_027579735.1 Bombina bombina
TCTACATTAGTTGAGAAATTGTTGTCCCTTCATTGTGTCCTAATCCTAAGAATTCTCTGGAGAGATCTTTACATTCTTTGGATGTAGTAAGAGCTTTGAAATATGTTGAAGCTACTAAAGATTTCAGAAAGACTTCTTGTCTATTTGTTATCTTTTCTGGTTCTAGGAAAGGTCAGAAAGCTGCCATTTCTTTGGCGTCTTGGTTAAAATCTTTGATTCATCATGCTTATGTGGAGTTGGGTAAGTCCCCGCCTCAAAGGATTACGGCTCATTCTACTAGGTCAGTTTCTACTTCCTGGGCTTTTAGGAATGAAGCTTCTGTTGATCAGATTTGCAAAGCAGCAACTTGGTCTTCTTTGCATACTTTTACTAAATTCTACCATTTTGATGTGTTTTCTTCTTCTGAAGCAGTTTTTGGTAGAAAAGTACTTCAGGCAGCTGTTTCAGTTTGATTCTTCTGCTTATAATTTCAGTTTTTTTCATTATAAAGATTAAAACTTTTGATTTGGGTTGTGGATTATTTTTTCAGCGGAATTGGCTGTCTTTATTTTTTCCCTCCCTCTCTAGTGACTCTTGCGTGGAAGTTCCATATCTTGGGTATCTGCTATCCCATACGTCACTAGCTCATGGACTCTTGCTAATTACATGAAAGAAAACATAATTTATGTAAGAACTTACCTGATAGGTTCATTTCTTTCATATTAGCAAGAGTCCATGAGGCCCACCCTTTTTGTGGTGGTTATGATTTTTTTGTATAAAGCACAATTATTCCAATTCCTTATTTTTTATGCTTTCGCTCCTTCTTATCACCCCACTTCTTGGCTATTCGTTAAACTGAATTGTGGGTGTGGTGAGGGGTGTATTTATAGGCATTTTGAGGTTTGGGAAACTTTGCCCCACCTGGTAGGAATGTATATCCCATACGTCACTAGCTCATGGACTCTTGCTAATATGAAAGAAATGAACCTATCAGGTAAGTTCCTACATAAATTATGTTTTTTGGTGCAAATCCAAAGGCTACTCATGGAGTAAGATCAGGATTCCTAGGATTTTGTCTTTTCTCCAAGGATTGGAGAAAGGATTGTCCGCTAGTTCCTTAAAAGGATAGATATCTGCTTTGTCTATTCTGTTGCACAAGCGTCTGGCAGATGTCCCAGACGTTCAGGCTTTAGTTAGAATTAAGCCTGTGTTTAAACCTGTTGCTCCGCCATGGAGTCTAAATTTAGTTCTTAAAGTTCTTCAGGGGGTTCCGTTTGAACCCATGCATTCCATAGATATTAAGCTTCTATCTTGGAAAGTTCTGTTTCTAGTTGCTATCTCTTCAGCTCGAAGAGTTTCTGAACTATCTGCATTACAATGTGACTCGCCTTATCTTGTTTTCCATGCTGATAAGGGGGTTTTACGTACTAAACCTGGGTACCTCCCTAAGGTTGTTACTAACCGGAATATCAATCAGGAAATTGTTGTTCCTTCTCTGTGTCCTAATCCTTCTTCTAAGAAGGAACGTCTGTTGCACAACTTGGACGTGGTTTGTGCATTGAAGTTTTATTTGCAGGCAACCAAAGATTTTCGTAAGACATCTTCTTTGTTTGTTGTCTATTCTGGAAAGCGTAGGGGTCAAAAGGCTACGGATACCTCTCTTTCCTTTTGGCTGAAAAGCATCATCCATTTTGCTTATGAGACTACTGGACAGCAGCCTCCTGAAAGAATTACAGCTCACTCTACTAGAGCGGTAGCTTCCACATGGGCTTTTAAAAATGATGCTTCTGTTGAACAGATTTGTAAGGCTGCGACTTGGTCTTCGCTTCATACCTTTTACAAATTTGATACTTTTGCTTCTATTTTTGGGAGAAAGGTTTTGCAAGCAGTGGTGCCTTCCGTTTAGGTTCCTGTCTTGTCCCTCCCTTCATCCGTGTCCTAAAGCTTTGGTATTGGTATCCCACAAGTAAGGATGAATCTGTGGACTCGGTACATCTTGCAAAAGAAAACAAAATTTATGCTTACCTGATAAATTTCTTTCTTTTGCGATGTACCGAGTCCACGGCCCGCCCTTTCTATTCAGGACAGATAGTATTTTTTATTGAAAACTTCAGTCACCTCTGCACCTTATAGTTTCTCCTTTTTCTTCCTTGGCCTTCGGTCGAATGACTGGGGGGTGGAGTTAAGGGGGGAGCTATATAGACAGGTCTGCTGTGGGTGCTCTCTTTGCCACTTCCTCTTGGGAAGGATAATATCCCACAAGTAAGGATGAATCAGTGGACTCGGTACATTGCAAAAGAAAGAAATTTATCAGGTAAGCATAAATTTTGTTTTATATGAAATAGTAATGGTATACACAACACAAAAAATATGTAAAGGGACACTAAACTCAAATTTTCTTTCATGATTCATTTAGAGAATACAATATTCCAGTTTACTTCTATTATCTAATTTGCTTATTTTTTTAGATAGCCTTTGTTGAAGAAATAGCAATGCATATAGGTGAGCCAATCACACAAGGCATCTATGTGCAGCCACCAATCAGCAGCTTCTGAGCCTATCTAGATATGCTTTTCAGCAAAGAATATCAAGCAAAGGAAGCAAATGAGATAATAAAAGTAAATTAGAAAGTTGTTTAAAATGTCACGCTCTTTCATGAAAGAAAAAAAAAATAGGTTTAATTTCCCTTTAACCCCTTAACGACCAAGGATCTACCAGGTACGTCCTGCAAAAACTGTCAGTTAGTGACAATGGACGTACCTGGTATGTCCTTGGTCTAATTGAGAGCTGGAAGCGATTGCGATCGCTTCCAGCAGCTCTCAGGGTATTGCAGTGATGCTTGGATATTGAGGCATCCTGCAATACCCTTTCTTTCATGTAACTGGCAAGAGTCCATGAGCTAGTGACATATGGGATATACAATCCTACCAGGAGGGGCAAAGGTTCCCAAACCTCGCCACACCCACAATTCAGTTTTTACAAACTTTGCCTCCTATGGAGGTGGTGAAGTTAATTTGTGCTAAGATTTCTACGTTATGTGCTTCTCAGCATTTTGAAGCCCGGTTCCTTTCAGAGTACAGTGACTGTCATAGTGATGTGAAGGGAGTATCACCTATTGAATGCAATGGTTTTCCTCACGGAAGATCTATTTCATATGTTCTCTGTTATCGGTCGTAGAGATTCATCTCCTACCTCCCTTTTCAGATCGATGATATACTCTCATATTCCATTACCTCTACTGATAACCGTTTCAGTACTGGTTTGGCTATCTGCTATATGTGGATGGGTGTCTTTTGGTAAGTATGTTTTAATTACTTAAGACACCCTCAGCTATGGTTTGGCACTTTATGCATTAATATAAAGTTCTAAGTATTTCCTTTTGCAGACTGTCAGTTTCATATTTGGGGAAAAACATATTTAGGTAATATTTTTCTTACCAGTGGTTTAGTCTTTTTTCAAATTGACTTTTTTTTTTTTTCAATTTCGTGGGCAAAATTAGGCCCGCGAGGGCACAAAATGCCAAAGTTTATTGCGTCATTCTTGGCGCGAGAATTTTTGGCGCGAAAGTACGTCCAATGACGCAAATTCGTCATTTCAGGCATCTTAGTTGACGCCGAGTTCCTTGCACAAGGTTGCGTCGTTAATGACGTGAGTGTCATTTCTGGATGTTGTTAGCGCCCAAAATTTTTTAGTTACGTTGTGCGTCATACTTGCCGCCAAATAATTTCATTATTTAGAACCCCATTCCTATATGCCTCTTGCCTTTTCTTTCATGTAATTAGCAAGAGTCCATGAGCTAGTGACGTATGGGATATACATTCCTACCAGGAGGGGTAAAGTTTCCCAAACCTCAAAATGCCTACAAATACACCCCTCACCACACCCACAATTCAGTTTTTACAAACTTTGCCTCCCGTGGAGGTGGTGAAGTAAGTTTGTGCTAGATTCTACGTTGATATGCGCTTCGCAGCAGGCTGAAGCCCGGTTTTCCTCTCAGCGTGCAGTGAATGTCAGAGGGATGTGAAGAGAGTATTGCCTATTTTAATTCAATGGTCTCCTTCTACGGGATCTATTTCATAGGTTCTCTGTTATCGGTCGTAGAGATTCATCTCTTACCTCCTTTTTCAGATCGACGATATACTCTAATATACCATTACCTCTACTGATTCTCGTTTCAGTACTGGTTTGGCTATCTGCTATATGTAGATGAGTGTCCGGGGGTAAGTAAGTCTTATTTTTTGTGACACTCTAAGCTATGGTTGGGCACTTTATATAAAGTTCTAAATATATGTGTTTAAAACATTTATTTGCCTTGATTCAGGATGATCAATATTCCTTATTTCAGACAGTCAGTTTCATTATTTGGGATAATGCATATGAATAATTAATTTTTCTTACCTTAAAATTGACTTTTTTCCCTGTGGGCTGTTAGGCTCGCAGGGGCTGAAAATGCTTCATTTTATTGCGTCATTCTTGGCGCAAAAATATTTTCTTTGTCATTTCCGGCGTCATACTTGTCGCCGGAAATTGTTAGTATTTGCGTCATTTTTTTGACGTTTTGCGCCAAAAATGTCGGCGTCGCCGGATGTGGCGTCATGTTTGGCGCCAAAAGCATTTAGGCGCCACATAATGTGGGCGTCTTTTTTGCCGCTAAAAAATATGGGCGTCATTATTGTCTCCACATTATTTAAGTCTCATTGTTTATTTGCTTCTGGTTGCTAGAGGCTTGTTCATTGGCATTCTTTCCCATTCCTGAAACTGTCATTTAAGGAATTTGATAGATTTTGCTTTATATGTTGTTTTTTCTCTTACATATTGCAAGATGTCTCAGATTGACCCTGGATCAGAAGTTACTTCTGGAAAAACGCTGCCTGATGCTGGCTCTACCAAAGTTAAGTGTATTTGTTGTAAACTTGTGGTAGCTGTCCCGCCGGCTGTAGTTTGTGATGAATGTCATGATAAACTTGCTAATGCAGATAGTATTTCCATTAGTAATGTTCCATTACCTGTTGCTGTTCCATCAACATCTAATACTCAGGGTGTTCCTGTTAATATAAGAGATTTTGTTTCTAAATCTTTTAGGAAGGCTATGTCTGTTATTTCTCCTTCCCGTAAACGTAAAAGGTCTTTTAAAACTTCTCATATTTCAGATGAATTTTTTAATGAACATCATCATTCTGATTCTGTTTCTGACGATAATTTTTCTGGTTCAGAGGATTCTGTTTCAGATATTGACTCTGATAAATCTTCATATTTATTTAAAATGGAATTTATTCGTTCTTTGCTTAAAGAAGTCTTAATTGCATTAGAAATGGAGGAATCTAGTCCTCTTGATACTAAATCTAAGCGTTTAAATACAGTTTTTAAACCCCCTGTAGTTATTACGGAAGTTTTTCCTGTCCCTGATGCTATTTCTGAAGTAATTTCTAGGGAATGGAATAATCTGGGTAATTCATTTACTCCTTCTAAAAGGTTTAAAAAATTGTATCCTGTGCCATCTGATAGATTAGAGTTTTGGGACAAAATCCCTAAAGTTGATGGGGCTATCTCTACTCTTGCTAAATGTACTACTATTCCTACGGCAGATAATACTTCCTTTAAGGATCCTTTAGATAGGAAAATTGAATCTTTTCTAAGAAAAGCTTATTTATGCTCAGGTAATCTACTTAGACCTGCTATATCTTTGGCTGATGTTGCTGCAGCTTCAACCTTTTGGTTGGAGGCTTTAGCGCAACAAGTGTCAGATCATGATACTCATAGCATTGTTAAACTTCTTCAACATGCTAATAACTTTATTTTGTGATGCCATCTTTGATATCATTAGAGTTGATGTCAGGTATATGTCTTTAGCTATTTTAGCTAGAAGAGCTTTATGGCTTAAAAATTTGTAATGCTGATATGTCTTCTAAGTCAACTTTGCTTTCCCTTTCTTTCCAAGGTAATAAATTGTTTGGTTCACAGTTGGATTCTATTATTTCAACTGTCACTGGGGGGAAAGGAACTTTTTTACCTCAGGATAAAAAATCTAAAGGTAAATATAGGGCTGCTAATCGTTTTTGTTCCTTTCGTCAGAATAAGGAACAGAAGCCTGACCCTTCCCCTAAAGGAACGGTTTCTGTTTGGAAACCATCTCCAGTCTGGAATAGATCCAAGCCTTTTAGAAAGCCAAAGCCAGCTCCCAAGTCCACATGAAGATGCGGCCCTCATTCCAGCGCAACTGGTAGGGGGCAGATTACGATTTTTCAAAGAAATTTGGATCAATTCGATTCACAGTCTTTGGATTCAGAACATTGTTTCACAAGGGTATAGAATAGGTTTCAAGATAAGACCACCTGCAAGAAGATTTTTTCTTTCTCGCATTCCAATAAATCCAGTGAAGGCTCAAGCATTTCTGAAATGTGTTTCAGATCTAGAGTTGGCTGGAGTAATTGTGCCAGTTGCGGTTCTGGAACAGGGTCTGGGGTTTTACTCAAATCTATTCATTGTACCAAAGAAGGAGAATTCCTTCAGACCAGTTCTGGATTTGAAAATATTGAATCATTATGTAAGGATACCAACATTCAAAATGGTAACTATAAGGACTATTCTGCCTTTTGTTCAGCAAGGGCATTATATGTCCACAATAGATTTACAAGATGCATATCTGCATATTCCGATTCATCCAGATCACTTTCAGTTTCTGAGATTCTCTTTTCTAGACAAGCATTACCAGTTTGTGGCTCTGCCGTTCGGCTTAGCAACAGCTCCAAGGATTTTTACAAAGGTTCTCGGTGCCCTGCTATCTGTAATCAGAGAACAGGGTATTGTGGTATTTCCTTATTTGGACGATATCTTGATACTTGCTCAGTCTTCACATTTAGCAGAATCTCATACGAATCGACTTGTATCGTTTCTTCAAGAACATGGTTGGAGGATCAATTTACCAAAAAGTTCATTGATTCCTCAGACAAGGGTAACCTTTTTAGGTTTCCAGATAGATTCAGTGTCCATGACTTTGTCTCTGACGGACAAGAGACGTCTGAAGTTGGTTTCAGCCTGTCGAAACCTTCAGTCTCAATCATTCCCTTCGGTAGCCTTATGCATGGAAATTCTAGGTCTTATGACTGCTGCATCGGGCGCGATCCCCTTTGCTCGTTTTCACATGCGACCTCTTCAGCTCTGTATGCTGAACCAGTGGTGCAGGGATTATACAAAGATATCACAGTTAATATCTTTAAAACCGATTGTACGACACTCTCTGACGTGGTGGACAGACCACCATCGTTTAGTTCAGGGGGCTTCTTTTGTTCTTCCAACCTGGACTGTGATCTCAACAGATGCGAGTCTGACAGGTTGGGGAGCTGTATGGGGGTCTCTGACAGCGCAGGGGGCGAGATTACCAATCAACATTTTGGAACTCTGTGCGATTTTCAGAGCTCTTCAGTCGTGGCCTCTTCTGAAGAGAGAATCGTTCATTTGTTTTCAGACGGACAATGTCACAACCGTGGCATATGTCAATCATCAAGGAGGGACTCGGAGTCCTCTGGCTATGAAAGAAGTATCTCGAATACTTGTATGGGCGGAATCCAGCTCTTGTCTAATTTCTGCGGTTCACATCCCAGGTATAGACAATTGGGAAGCGGATTATCTCAGCCGCCAGATGTTACATCCGGGCGAATGGTCTCTTCACCCAGAAGTTTTTCTTCAGATTGTTCAAATCTGGGGACTTCCAGAAATAGATCTGATGGCTTCTCATCTAAACAAGAAGCTTCCCAGGTATCTGTCCAGATCCAGGGATCCTCAGGCGGAGGCAGTGGATGCATTGTCACTTCCTTGGAAGTATCATCCTGCCTATATCTTTCTGCCTCTAGTTCTTCTTCCAAGAGTGATCTCCAAGATTCTAAAGGAGCGTTCGTTTGTACTGCTGGTGGCTCCAGCATGGCCTCACAGGTTTTGGTATGCGGATCTTGTTCGGATGGCTACTTGCCAACCGTGGACTCTTCCGTTAAGACCAGACCTTCTATCTCAAGGTCCTTTTTTCCATAAGGATCTCAAATCATTCAATTTGAAGGTATGGAGATTGAACGCTTGATTCTCAGTCATAGAGGTTTCTCTGACTCCGTAATTAATACTATGTTACAGGCTCGTAAATCTGTGTCTAGGAAGATATATTATCGAGTCTGGAAGACTTACATTTCTTGGTGTTCTTCTCATCAATTTTCTTGGCATTCTTTTAGAATTCCTAGAATTTTACAGTTTCTTCAGGATGGTCTAGACAAAGGTTTGTCTGCAAGTTCCTTGAAAGGACAAATTTCTGCTCTCTCTGTACTTTTTCACAGAAAGATTGCTAATCTTCCTGATATTCATTGTTTTGTACAGGCTTTGGTTCGTATAAAACCTGTTATTAAGTCAATTTCTCCTCCTTGGAGTTTAAATTTGGTTCTGGGGGCTCTACAAGCTCCTCCATTTGAACCTATGCATTCTCTGGATATTAAATTACTTTCTTGGAAAGTTTTGTTTCTTTTGGCCATCTCTTCTGCTAGAAGAGTTTCTGAGTTATCTGCTCTTTCTTGTGAATCTCCTTTTCTGATTTTTCATCAGGATAAGGCGGTGTTGCGGACTTCATTTGAATTTTTACCTAAGGTTGTGAATTCTAACAACATTAGTAGAGAAATTGTGGTCCCTTCATTGTGTCCTAATCCTAAGAATTCTAAGGAAAGATCATTGCATTCTTTGGATGTAGTTAGAGCTTTGAAATATTATGTTGAAGCTACTAAAGATTTTCAAAAGACTTCTAGTCTGTTATCATTTCTGGTTCCAGGAAAGGCCAGAAGGCTTCTGCCATTTCTTTGGCGTCTTGGTTAAAGTCTTTGATTCATCATGCTTATGTCGAGTCGGGTAAAACTCTGCCTCAAAGGATTACAGCTCATTCTACTAGGTCAGTTTCTACGTCCTGGGCGTTTAGGAATGAAGCTTCGGTTGATCAGATTTGCAAAGCAGCTACTTGGTCTTCTTTGCATACTTTTGCTAAATTCTACCATTTTGATGTGTTTTCTTCTTCTGAAGCAGTTTTTGGTAGAAAAGTACTTCAGGCAGCTGTTTCAGTTTGATTCTTCTGCTTATAATTTCAGTTTTTTTCATTATAAGATTGAAACTTTATTTTGGGGTGTGGATTGTTTTTCATCAGAATTGGCTGTCTTTATTTTTATCCCTCCCTCTCTAGTGACTCTTGTGTGGAAGTTCCACATCTTGGGTATTTATTATCCCATACGTCACTAGCTCATGGACTCTTGCTAATTACATGAAAGAAAACATAATTTATGTAAGAACTTACCTGATAAATTAATTTCCTTCATATTAGCAAGAGTCCATGAGGCCCACCCTTTTTTGTGCTGGTTATGATTTTTTTTGTATAAAGCACAATTATTCCAATTCCTTATTTTTTATGCTTTCGCACTTTTTTCTTATCACCCCACTTCTTGGCTATTCGTTAAACTGAATTGTGGGTGTGGTGAGGGGTGTATTTGTAGGCATTTTGAGGTTTGGGAAACTTTGCCCCTCCTGGTAGGAATGTATATACCATACGTCACTAGCTCATGGACTCTTGCTAATATGAAAGAAATGAATTTATCAGGTAAGTTATTACATAAATTATGTTTTTTCTATGTCAGAGGGCTATTCTGTTTGCATTTTCTTTCATGTAATTAGCAAGAGTCCATGAGCTAGTGACGTATGGGATATACATTCCTACCAGGAGGGGCAAAGTTTCCCAAACCTCAAAATGCCTATAAATACACCCCTCACCACACCCACAATTCAGTTTTACAAACTTTGCCTCCGATGGAGGTGGTGAAGTAAGTTTGTGCTAGATTCTACGTTGATATGCGCTCCGCAGCAAGTTGGAGCCCGGTTTTCCTCTCAGCGTGCAGTGAATGTCAGAGGGATGTGAGGAGAGTATTGCCTATTTGAATGCAGTGATCTCCTTCTAAGGGGTCTATTTCATAGGTTCTCTGTTATCGGTCGTAGAGATTCATCTCTTACCTCCCTTTTCAGATCGACGATATACTCTTATATATACCATTACCTCTGCTGATTCTCGTTTCAGTACTGGTTTGGCTATCTGCTATATGTAGATGAGTGTCCTGGGGTAAGTAAGTCTTATTTTCTGTGACACTCCTAGCTATGGTTGGGCACTTTGTTTATAAAGTTCTAAATATATGTATTCAAACATTTATTTGCCTTGACTCAGAATGTTCAACTTTCCTTATTTTCAGACAGTCAGTTTCATATTTGGGATAATGCATTTTAATTTAACATTTTTCTTACCTTAAAATTTGACTTTTTCCCTGTGGGCTGTTAGGCTCGCGGGGGCTGAAAATGCTTCATTTTATTGCATCATTCTTGGCGCGGACTTTTTTGGCGCAAAAATTCTATTTCCGTTTCCGGCGTCATACGTGTCGCCGGAAGTTGCGTCATTTTTTGACGTTATTTTGCGCCAAAAATGTCGGCGTTCCGGATGTGGCGTCATTTTTGGCGCCAAAAAGCATTTAGGCGCCAAATAATGTGGGCGTCTTATTTGGCGCGAAAAAATATGGGCGTCACTTTTGTCTCCACATTATTTAAGTCTCATTTTTTATTGCTTCTGGTTGCTAGAAGCTTGTTCTTTGGCATTTTTTCCCATTCCTGAAACTGTCATTTAAGGAATTTGATCAATTTTGCTTTATATATGTTGTTTTTTCTCTTACATATTGCAAGATGTCTCACGTTGCATCTGAGTCAGAAGATACTACAGGAAAATCGCTGTCAAGTGCTGAATCTACCAAAGCTAAGTGTATCTGCTGTAAACTTTTGGTAGCTATTCCTCCAGCTGTTGTTTGTATTGATTGTCATGACAAACTTGTTAAAGCAGATATTTCCTTTAGTAAAGTACCATTGCCTGTTGCAGTTCCTTCAACATCTAAGGTGCAGAATGTTCCTGATAATATAAGAGATTTTGTTTCTGAATCCATAAAGAAGGCTATGTCTGTTATTTCTCCTTCTAGTAAACGTAAAAAATCTTTTAAAACTTCTCTCCCTACAGATGAATTTTTAACTGAACATCATCATTCTGATTCTGATGATTCCTCTGGTTCAGAGGATTCTGTCTCAGAGGTTGATGCTGATAAATCTTCATATTTATTTAAAATGGAATTTATTCGTTCTTTACTTAAAGAAGTACTAATTGCTTTAGAAATAGAGGATTCTGGTCCTCTTGATACTAATTCTAAACGTTTAGATAAGGTATTTAAAGCTCCTGTGGTTATTCCAGAAGTTTTTCCTGTTCCTAATGCTATTTCTGCAGTAATTTCCAAAGAATGGGATAATTTGGGTAATTCATTTACTCCTTCTAAACGTTTTAAGCAATTATATCCTGTGCCGTCTGACAGATTAGAATTTTGGGACAAGATCCCTAAAGTTGATGGGGCTATTTCTACCCTTGCTAAACGTACTACTATTCCTACGTCAGATGGTACTTCGTTTAAGGATCCTCTAGATAGGAAAATTGAGTCCTTTCTAAGAAAAGCTTATCTGTGTTCAGGTAATCTTCTTAGACCTGCTATATCTTTGGCTGATGTTGCTGCAGCTTCAACTTTTTGGTTGGAAACTTTAGCGCAACAAGTAACACATCGTGATTCTCATGATATTATTATTCTTCTTCAGCATGCTAATAATTTTATCTGTGATGCCATTTTTGATATTATCAGAGTTGATGTCAGGTTTATGTCTCTAGCTATTTTAGCTAGAAGAGCTTTATGGCTTAAAACTTGGAATGCTGATATGGCTTCTAAATCAACTTTACTTTCCATTTCTTTCCAGGGTAACAAATTATTTGGTTCTCAGTTGGATTCCATTATTTCAACTGTTACTGGTGGGAAAGGAACTTTTTTACCACAGGATAAAAAATCTAAAGGTAAAAACAGGGCTAATAATCGTTTTCGTTCCTTTCGTTTCAACAAAGAACAAAAGCCTGATCCTTCATCCTCAGGAGCAGTTTCAGTTTGGAGACCATCTCCAGTCTGGAATAAATCCAAGCCAGCTAGAAAGGCAAAGCCTGCTTCTAAGTCCACATGAAGGTGCGGCCCTCATTCCAGCTCAGCTGGTAGGGGGCAGGTTACGTTTTTTCAAGGAAATTTGGATCAATTCTGTTCACAATCTTTGGATTCAGAGCATTGTTTCAGAAGGGTACAGAATTGGTTTCAAGTTGAGACCTCCTGCAAAGAGATTTTTTCTTTCCCGTGTCCCAGTAAATCCAGTAAAAGCTCAAGCATTTCTGAAATGTGTTTCAGATCTAGAGTTGACTGGAGTAATTATGCCAGTTCCAGTTCCGGAACAGGGGATGGGGTTTTATTCAAATCTCTTCATTGTACCAAAGAAGGAGAATTCTTTCAGACCAGTTCTGGATCTAAAAATATTGAATCGTTATGTAAGGATACCAACGTTCAAGATGGTAACTGTAAGGACTATCTTACCTTTTGTTCAGCAAGGGAATTATATGTCCACAATAGATTTACAGGATGCATATCTGCATATTCCGATTCATCCAGATCATTATCAGTTCCTGAGATTCTCGTTTCTGGACAAGCATTACCAGTTTGTGGCTCTGCCGTTTGGCCTAGCTACAGCTCCAAGAATTTTTACAAAGGTTCTCGGTGCCCTGCTGTCTGTAATCAGAGAACAGGGTATTGTGGTATTTCCTTATTTGGACGATATCTTGGTACTTGCTCAGTCTTTACATTTAGCAGAATCTCATACGAATCGACTTGTGTTGTTTCTTCAAGATCATGGTTGGAGGATCAATTTACCAAAAAGTTCTTTGATTCCTCAGACAAGGGTAACCTTTCTGGGTTTCCAGATGGATTCAGTGTCCATGACTCTGTCTTTAACAGACAAGAGACGTCTAAAGTTGATTACAGCTTGTCGAAACCTTCAGTCACAATCATTCCCTTCGGTAGCCTTATGCATGGAAATTCTAGGTCTTATGACTGCTGCATCGGACGCGATCCCCTTTGCTCGTTTTCACATGCGACCTCTTCAGCTCTGTATGCTGAAGCAATGGTGCAAGGATTACACGAAGATATCTCAATTAATATCTTTAAAACCGATTGTTCGACACTCTCTAACATGGTGGACAGATCACCATCGTTTAATTCAGGGGGCTTCTTTTGTGCTTCCGACCTGGACTGTAATTTCAACAGATGCAAGTCTCACAGGTTGGGGAGCTGTGTGGGGATCTCTGATGGCACAAGGAGTTTGGGAATCTCAGGAGGTGAGATTACCGATCAATATTTTGGAACTCCGTACAATTTTCAGAGCTCTTCAGTTTTGGCCTCTTCTGAAGAGAGAATCGTTCATTTGTTTTCAGACAGACAATGTCACAACTGTGGCATACATCAATCATCAAGGAGGGACTCACAGTCCTCTGGCTATGAAAGAAGTATCTCGAATTTTGGTTTGGGCGGAATCCAGCTCCTGTCTAATCTCTGCGGTTCATATCCCAGGTGTAGACAATTGGGAAGCGGATTATCTCAGTCGCCAAACGTTGCATCCGGGCGAATGGTCTCTTCACCCAGAGGTATTTCTTCAGATTGTTCAAATGTGGGAACTTCCAGAAATAGATCTGATGGCGTCCCATCTAAACAAGAAACTTCCCAGGTATCTGTCCAGATCCCGGGATCCTCAGGCGGAGGCAGTGGATGCATTATCACTTCCTTGGAAGTATCATCCTGCCTATATCTTTCAGCCTCTAGTTCTTCTTCCAAGAGTAATCTCCAAGATTCTGAAGGAATGCTCGTTTGTTCTGCTGGTAGCTCCGGCATGGCCTCACAGGTTTTGGTATGCGGATCTTGTCCGGATGGCCTCTTGCCAACCGTGGACTCTTCCGTTAAGACCAGACCTTCTGTCACAAGGTCCTTTTTTCCATCAGGATCTGAAATCCTTAAATTTAAAGGTATGGAGATTGAACGCTTGATTCTTGGTCAAAGAGGTTTCTCTGACTCTGTGATTAATACTATGTTACAGGCTCGTAAATCTGTATCTCGAGAGATATATTATAGAGTCTGGAAGACTTATATTTCTTGGTGTCTTTCTCATCATTTTTCCTGGCATTCTTTTAGAATACCGAGAATTTTACAGTTCCTTCAGGATGGTTTAGATAAGGGTTTGTCCGCAAGTTCTTTGAAAGGACAAATCTCTGCTCTTTCTGTTCTTTTTCACAGAAAGATTGCTATTCTTCCTGATATTCATTGTTTTGTACAAGCTTTGGTTCGTATAAAACCTGTCATTAAGTCAATTTCTCCTCCTTGGAGTTTGAATTTGGTTCTGGGAGCTCTTCAAGCTCCTCCGTTTGAACCTATGCATTCATTGGACATTAAATTACTTTCTTGGAAAGTTTTGTTCCTTTTGGCCATCTCTTCTGCCAGAAGAGTTTCTGAATTATCTGCTCTTTCTTGTGAGTCTCCTTTTCTGATTTTTCATCAGGATAAGGCGGTGTTGCGAACTTCTTTTGAATTTTTACCTAAAGTTGTGAATTCCAACAACATTAGTAGAGAAATTGTGGTTCCTTCATTATGTCCTAATCCTAAGAATTCTAAAGAGAAATCGTTGCATTCTTTGGATGTTGTTAGAGCTTTGAAATATTATGTTGAAGCTACGAAATCTTTTCGTAAGACTTCTAGTCTATTTGTTATCTTTTCCGGTTCTAGAAAAGGCCAGAAAGCTTCTGCCATTTCTTTGGCATCTTGGTTGAAATCTTTAATTCATCTTGCCTATGTTGAGTTGGGTAAAACTCCGCCTCAGAGAATTACAGCTCATTCTACTAGGTCAGTTTCTACTTCCTGGGCGTTTAGGAATGAAGCTTCGGTTGACCAGATCTGCAAAGCAGCAACTTGGTCCTCTTTGCATACTTTTACTAAATTCTACCATTTTGATGTATTTTCTTCTTCTGAAGCAGTTTTTGGTAGAAAAGTACTTCAGGCAGCGGTTTCAGTTTGAATCTTCTGCTTATGTTTTTCGTTAAACTTTATTTTGGGTGTGGATTATTTTCAGCAGGAATTGGCTGTCTTTATTTTATCCCTCCCTCTCTAGTGACTCTTGTGTGGAAAGATCCACATCTTGGGTAGTCATTATCCCATACGTCACTAGCTCATGGACTCTTGCTAATTACATGAAAGAAAACATAATTTATGTAAGAACTTACCTGATAAATTCATTTCTTTCATATTAGCAAGAGTCCATGAGGCCCGCCCTTTTTTTGTGGTGGTTATGATTTTGTATAAAGCACAATTATTCCAATTCCTTATTTTATATGCTTTCGCACTTTTTTATCACCCCACTTCTTGGCTATTCGTTAAACTGAATTGTGGGTGTGGTGAGGGGTGTATTTATAGGCATTTTGAGGTTTGGGAAACTTTGCCCCTCCTGGTAGGAATGTATATCCCATACGTCACTAGCTCATGGACTCTTGCTAATATGAAAGAAATGAATTTATCAGGTAAGTTCTTACATAAATTATGTTTTTTTCCCATTCTTGAAACTGCCATATATGGAAATTGATAATTTTGCTTTATATGTTTTGCAAGATGTCTCAATCTGATCCTGTCTCAGAAATCTCTGTTGGAACCCTGCTGCCTGATAACAGTTCTACCAAAGCTAAGTGCATTTGTTGTAAACTTGTGGAGATTATATCTCCAGCTGTGGTTTGTAATAGTTGTCATGATAAACTTTTACATGCAGATAATGTGTCCATCAGTAATAGTACATTGCCTGTTGCTGTTCCTTCAACATCTAATGTACAAGATATACCTGTGAATTTAAAAGAATTTATTGCTGATTCTATTCAGAAGGCTTTGTCTGCCATCCTGCCTTCTAATAAACGTAAAAGGTCTTTTAAAACTTCTCAAAGTTGATGAAATTTCAAATGATCGACAGCATACTGAATTATCCTCCTCTGATGAGGATCTATCCGATTCAGAAGATCCTTCCTCAGATATTGACACTGACAAATCTACTTATTTATTTAAAATGGAGTATATACGTTCTTTGTTAAAAAAAAAAGTGTTGATTACATTGGATATTGAGGAAACTAGTCCTCTTGATATTAAAACTAGTAAACATTTAAATTCTGTTTATAAAACTCCTGTGGTTACTCCAGAGGTTTTTCCAGTTCCTGATGCTATTTCTGATATGATTTCTAAGGAATGGAATAGGCCTGGCACTTCTTTTATTCCTTCTTCAAGGTTTAAAAAGTTGTGTCCTTTGCCAGCAGTTACATTGGAGTTTGTGAAAAGATCCCCAAAGTTGATGGGGCTTTCTCTACTCTTGTTAAACGTACTACTATTCCTATGGAAGATAGTACTTCTTTTAAAGATCCTTTAGATAGGAAACTTGAATCTTATCTAAGGAAAGCCTATTTATATTCGGGTCATCTTCTCAGGCCTGCAATTTCTTTGGCTGATGTTGCAACTGCATCAACTTTTTGGTTGGAAAATTTAGCGCAACAAGAATTGGATTCTGATCTAGCATTGTCTAGCATTGTTCGCTTGCTTCAACATGCTAATCATTTTATTTGTGATGCCATTTTTGATATCATCAAAATTGATGTTAAATCTATGTCTTTAGCTATTTTAGCTAGAAGAGCTTTGTGGCGTAAATCTTGGAATGCTGACATGACTTCTAAGTCCAGATGGCTATCTCTTTCTTTCCAAGGTAATAAGTTATTTGGTTCTCAGTTGGATTCGATTATTTCAACTGTCACTGGGGGGGAGGGAGTTTTTTTGCCTCAGGATAAAAGACCTAAGGGTAAATCTAAAGCTTCTTTTTTCCGTTTTTTCTTCCTTTCAACAAAATAAGGAACAGAAACCTAATCCTTTCCCCAAGGAATCTGTTTCCAATTGGAAGCCTTCCTCAAATTGGAATAAATCCAAGCCATTTAAGAAACCAAAGCTAGCCCCCAAGTCCGCATGAAGGTGCTGCCCTCATTCCAGCTCAGCTGGTAGGGGGCAGATTAAAATTGTTCAAGGATGTTTGGATAAATTCTGTCCAAAATCAATGGATTCTGAGTATTGTCTCTCGGGGGTACAGAATAGGATTCAGTGCAAGACTTCCTGTGAGAAATATTTTCTCTCACGCATCCCAGTAAATCCAGTAAAGGCTCAGGCTTTCCTGAAGTGTGTTTTAGACCTGGAGTTTTCAGGGGTAATCATGCCAGTTCCGTTTCAGGAACAGGGTTTGGGGTTTTATTCAAATCTATTCATTGTCCCAAGGAAAGAAAATTCATTCAGACCAGTTTTGGATCTGAAAATTTTTAATTGGTATGCAAGAGTACCAACTTTCAAAATGGTGACTTTAAGGACTATTCTGCCTTTTGTTCAGCAAGGACATTATATGTGCACAATAGACTTGCAGGATGCATATCTTCATATTCCGATTCATCCAGATCATTATCAGTTTCTGAGATTCTCTTTTCTAGACAAGCATTACCAATTTGTCGCTCTTCCTTTTGGCCTAGCGACAGCTCCAAGAATCTTTTCAAAGGTACTCAGTGCCCTACTCTCTGTAATCAGAGAGCGGGGTATTGCGGTGTTTCCTTATTTGGACGATATCTTGGTACTAGCTCAGTCTTTACATTCTGCAGAATCTCACACGAATCAACTAGTGTTGTTTCTTCGAAAACATGGTTGGAGGATCAATTTACCAAAAAGTTCTTTGATTCCTCAGACAAGGGTCACCTTTTTAGGTTTCCAGATAGATTCAGTGTCCATGACTTTGTCCCTAACAGACAAGAGACGTTTAAAATAGGTTGCAGCCTGTCAGAACCTTCAATCTCAGTCATTCCCTTCAGTAGCTATGTGCATGGAAGTTTTAGGTCTCATGACTGCAGCATCGGACGCGATCCCCTTTGCTCACATGAGACCTCTTCAGCTTTGTATGCTGAACCAATGGTGCAGGGATTATACAAGGATATCACAATTAATATCCTTAAATCCCAATGTTCTACTATCCCTGACTTGGTGGTTAGATCACCATCGTATAGTTCAAGGGGCCTCTTTTGTTCGTCCAACCTGGTCTGTGATCACAACAGATGCGAGTCTTTCAGGTTGGGGAGCTGTTTGGGTGTTTTCTCAGATTGTTCAGATGTGGGGTCTTCCAGAAATAGATCTGATGGCTTCCCATCTAAACAAGAAACTACCAAGGTACCTGTCCAGTTCCAGGGATCCTCAGGCGGAAGCAGTGGATGCGTTGACACTTCGTTGGTGTTATCAACCTGCTTATATTTTCCCACCTATAGTTCTTCTTCCAAGAGTTATCTCCAAAATCATCATGGAGCAATCGTTTGTGTTGCTGGTGGCTCCAGCATGGCCTCACAGGTTTTGGTATGCGGATCTTGTTCGAATGTCCTGTCAGAAGATCTGCGAATGTTATTAAATTATATATATATATATATATATATACATATTATTATTTAATATATATAGATGGTTGTCTACGACAAATAATTCATTTTATTTGTAAAACTCCGAAAGGTCACTGTGTGGACAAAAAACCCTTCTCTCACTCATCAAAGAAACTACTTGCATAGTCATTTCAAAGAAAAGAACAAATGTTTAGACTGCTGTATAGATAAGACCAGTGAACCATTTCAAAGTAATAATTAACATTTACTTGATGATCAAATGTTAGACCACCAACCTCTGTTGTAGACAAAGTTCTGCACTATTTCCTGATAAGCTAACATATTATGAGCTAACAGACAGTTACTTCAAAAGCGAAATTAGCATTTTGAAACCCCTCAGAAGTGTATACCAAGATGAGTGATAAACTTATCAGACATGGCTTAAGTACATGCAAAGATATGGGGCCCCTATTGTGTTTGAATCCACAAATTCTAGACAATGGAACTTTGGCCAGGCAAAAACACGTGTTTCTCTTGTTAAGTGTATCCAGTCCACGGATCATCCATTACTTGTGGGATATTCTCCTTCCCAACAGGAAGTTGCAAGAGGATCACCCACAGCAGAGCTGCTATATAGCTCCTCCCCTAACTGCCATATCCAGTCATTCTCTTGCAACTCTCAACAAAGATGGACGTAGTAAGAGGAGAGTGGTGTATTATAGTTAGTTTCTTAACTTCAATCAAAAGTTTGTTATTTTTAAATGGTACCGGAGTGTACTGTTTTATCAAAGGCAGCATTAGAGGAAGAATCTGCCTGTGATTTCTATGATCTTAGCAGAAGTAACTAAGATCCATTGCCGTTCTCACATATTCTGAGGAGTGAGGTAACTTCAGAGAGGGAATGGCGTGCAGGTTTTCCTGCAATAAGGTATGTGCAGTAAACATATTTCTAGGGATGGAACTTGCTAGAAAAATACTGCTGATACCGGATTAATGTAAGTTAAGCCTAAATGCAGTGATTTAATAGCGACTGGTATCAGGCTTATTAACAGAGATACATACTCTTATAAAAGTGTAATATAAAACGTTTGCTGGCATGTTTAATCGTTTTTATATATGCTTTGGTGATAAAACTTATTGGGGCCTAGTTATTGATTTCACCTTAAACAGTAAAGATCAGTCTTTATCTATAAAAGAATTGTCACCAGAGGGGTCTTTCAAGGGGGAAGTTATGCCGACTAACTCTCCCCACGTGTCGGACCCTTCGCCTCCCGCTCGAGGGACGCACGCTAATATGGCGCCAAGTACATCAGGGATGCCCATAGCGATTACTTTGCAGGACATGGCTGCAATCATGAATAATACCCTGTCACAGGTATTAGCCAGATTGCCTGAATTGAGAGGCAAGCGCGATAGCTCTGGGGTTAGACGAGATACAGAGCGCGTAGATGCTGTAAGAGCCATGTCTGATACTGCGTCACAATATGCAGAACCTGAGGACGGAGAGCTTCAGTCTGTGGGTGACGTCTCTGAATCGGGGAGACCTGATTCAGAGATTTCTAATTTTAAATTTAAGCTTGAGAACCTCCGTGTGTTACTTGGGGAGGTATTAGCTGCTCTGAATGAATGTGACACAATTGCAGTGCCAGAGAAATTGTGTAGGCTGGATAAATACTATGCAGTGCCGGTGAGTACTGATGTTTTTCCAATACCTAAAAGGCTTACAGAAATTATTAGTAAGGAGTGGGATAGACCCGGTGTGCCCTTTTCCCCACCTCCTATATTTAGAAAAATGTTTCCAATAGATGCCACTACACGGGACTTATGGCAGACAGTCCCTAAGGTGGAGGGAGCAGTTTCTACTTTAGCAAAGCGTACCACTATCCCGGTTGAGGACAGTTGTGCTTTTTCAGATCCAATGGATAAAAAATTAGAGGGTTACCTTAAGAAAATGTTTATTCAACATGGTTTTTATTTTACAGCCCCTTGCATGCATTGCGCCTGTCACTGCTGCGGTGGCGTTCTGGTTTGAGGCCCTGGAAGAGGCCATCCACACAGCTCCATTGACTGAAATTATTGACAAGCTTAGAACACTTAAGCTAGCTAACTCATTTGTTTCTGATGCCATTGTTCATTTGACTAAACTAACGGCTAAGAATTACGGATTCGCAATCCAGGCGCGTAGGGCGCTATGGCTTAAATCCTGGTCAGCTGATGTGACTTCAAAGTCTAAATTACTTAACATTCCTTTCAAGGGGCAGACCTTATTCGGGCCTGGTTTGAAAGAAATTATTGCTGACATTACTGGAGGTAAGGGTCATACCCTTCCTTAGGACAGGGCCAAATCAAGGGCCAAACAGTCTAATTTTTGTGCCTTTCGAAATTTCAAGGCAGGTGCAGGATCAGCTCCCTCTACTTCAAAACATGAGGGAACTTTTCCTCAATCTAAGCAGGCCTGGAAACCTACCCAGTCCTGGAACAAGGGCAAGCAGGCCGAAAGCCTGCTGCTGCCTCCAAGACAGCATGAAGGAGCGGCCCCCTATCCGACAACGGATCTAGTAGGGGGCAGACTCTCTCTCTTCGCCCAGGCGTGGGCAAGAGATGTTCAGGATCCCTGGGTGTTGGAGATCATATCTCAGGGATATCTTCTGGACTTCAAAGCTTCTCCCCCACAAGGGAGATTTCACCTTTCAAGATTATCTGCAAACCAGATAAAGAAAGAGGCATTCCTAAGCTGCGTGCAAGACCTCCTTGTAATGGGAGTGATCCATCCAGTTCCGCGGACGGAACAAGGACAGGGGTTTTATTCAAATCTGTTTGTGGTTCCCAAAAAAGAGGGAACCTTCAGACCAATTTTGGATCTAAAGATCCTAAACAAATTCCTCAGAGTTCCGTCATTCAAGATGGAAACTATTCGAACCATTTTACCCATGATCCAAGAGGGTCAGTACATGACCACAGTGGACTTAAAGGATGCCTACCTTCATATTCCGATCCACAAGAATCATCATCGGTTCCTGAGGTTTGCCTTTCTAGACAGGCATTACCAGTTTGTAGCTCTTCCATTTGGGTTGGCTACAGCCCCAATAATTTTTACAAAGGTTCTGGGCTCAATTCTGGCGGTTCTAAGACCGCGAGGCATAGCGGTGGCTCCTTACCTAGACGACATCCTGATACAAGCTTTCAAATTGACAAGTCTCATACAGAGATAGTTCTGGCATTTCTGAGGTCGCATGGGTGGAAAGTGAACGAAGAAAAGAGTTCTCTATCTCCTCTCACAAGGATTTCCTTCCTAGGGACTCTGATAGATTCTATTGAAATGAAAATTTACCTGACGGAGTCCAGGTTATCAAAACTTCTAAATGCTTGCCGTGTTCTTCACTCCATTCCGCACCTCACGGTGGCTCAGTGCATGGAAATAATCGGCTTAATGGTAGCGGCGATGGACATAGTGCCATTTGCGCGCCTGCATCTCAGACCGCTGCAATTATGCATGCTCAGTCAGTGGAATGGGGATTACACAGATTTGTCCCTTCTACTAAATCTGGATCAGGAAACCAGAGATTCTCTTCTCTGGTGGTTATCTCGGGTCCATCTGTCCAAAGGTATGACCTTTCGCAGGCCAGATTGGACCATTTTAACAACAGATGCCAGCCTTCTAGGTTGGGGTGCAGTCTGGAACTCCCTGAAGGCTCAGGGTTCATGGACTCAGGAGGAGAAACTCCTCCCAATAAATATTCTGGAGTTGAGAGCAATATTCAATGCTCTTCTAGCTTGGCTTCAGTTAGCAACACTGAGGTTCATCAGATTTCAGTCGGACAACATCACGACTGTGGCTTACATCATCCATCAAGGGGGGACCAGGAGTTCCCTAGCGATGTCAGAAGTCTCCAAGATAATTCGCTGGGCAGAGACTCACTCTTGCCACCTATCAGCGATCCATATCCCAGGGGTAGAGAACTGGGAGGCGGATTTTGTAAGTCGTCAGACTTTTCATCCGGGGGAGTGGGAACTCCATCCGGAGGTGTTTGCTCAATTGGTTCTCCGTTGGGGCAAACCAGAACTGGATCTCATGGCGTCTCGCCAGAACGCCAAGCTTCCTTGTTACGGATCCAGGTCCAGGGACCCAGAAGCGGCACTGATAGATGCTCTAGCAGCGCCTTGGTTCTTCAACCTGGCCACCGTTTCCTCTGCTCCCTCGTCTGATTGCCAAAATCAAACAGGAGAGAGCATCGGTGATATTGATAGCGCCTGCGTGGCCACGCAGGACCTGGTATGCAGACCTAGTGGACATGTCATCCTTTCCACCATGGACTCTGCCTCTGAGACAAGACCTTCTAATACAAGGTCCTTTCAATCATCCGAATCTACTTTCTCTGAGACTGACTGCATGGAGATTGAACGCTTGATCCTATCAAAGCGTGGCTTCTCCGAGTCAGTAATTGATACCTTAATACAGGCACGAAAGCCTGTCACCAGCAAAATTTACCACAAGATTTGGCGTAAATATCTTCATTGGTGTGAATCCAAGAATTACTCATGGAGTAGGGTTAGGATTCCTAGGATATTGTCCTTCCTCCAAGAGGGTTTGGACAAAGGACTATCAGCTAGTTCTTTAAAGGGACAGATTTCTGCTCTGTCTATTCTTTTACACAAGCATCTGGCAGAAGTTCCAGACGTTCAGGCATTTTGTCAGGCTTTAGTTAGAATTAAGCCTGTGTTTAAACCTGTTGCTCCCCCATGGAGCTTAAACTTGGTTCTTAAAGTTCTTCAAGGGGTTCCGTTTGAACCCCTTCATTCTATTGATATCAAACTTCTATCATGGAAAGTTCTTTTTCTGATGGCTATTTCCTCGGCTCGAAGAGTCTCGGAGTTATCGGCCTTACATTGTGATTCTCCTTATCTGATCTTTCATTCAGATAAAGTAGTTCTGCGTACAAAACCTGGGTTTTTACCTAAGGTGGTTTCAATCAAGAGATTGTTGTTCCATCATTATGCCCTAATCCTTCTTCAAAGAAGGAACGTCTTTTGCATAATCTAGACGTAGTCCGTGCATTTAAGTTTTACTTGCAGGCTACTAAAGATTTTCGCCAAACATCTCACCTGTTTGTTATTTACTCTGGACAGAGGAGAGGTCAAAAGGCCTCGGCAACCTCTCTTTCTTTTTGGCTTCGGAGTATAATCCGTTTAGCATATGAGACTGCTGGACAGCAGCCCCCTGAAAGAATTACAGCTCATTCTACTAGAGCTGTGGCTTCCACCTGGGCCTTTAAAAATGAGGCCTCTGTTGAACAGATTTGCAAGGCTACGACTTGGTCTTCGCTTCATACCTTTCAAAATTTTACAAATTTGATACTTTTGCTTCTTCGGAGGCTGTTTTTGGGAGAAAGGTTCTACAGGCAGTGGTTCCTTCTGTTTAAGTTCCTGCCTTGTCCCTCCCATCATCCGTGTACTTAAGCTTTGGTATTGGTATCCCACAAGTAATGGATGATCCGTGGACTGGATACACTTAACAAGAGAAAACATAATTTATGCTTACCTGATAAATTTATTTCTCTTGTAGTGTATCCAGTCCACGGCCCGCCCTGTCCTTTTAAGGCAGGTCTAAATTTTAATTAAACTTCAGTCACCACTGCACCCTATGGTTTCTCCTTTCTCGGCTTGTTTCGGTCGAATGACTGGATATGGCAGTTAGGGGAGGAGCTATATAGCAGCTCTGCTGTGGGTGATCCTCTTGCAACTTCCTGTTGGGAAGGAGAATATCCCACAAGTAATGGATGATCCGTGGACTGGATACACTACAAGAGAAATAAATTTATCAGGTAAGCATAAATTATGTTTTACAGGTAGCTATTTGAATTTAAATTTTTTTTTATATACAGCTGGTATAATTTTGTTTCTTGTAGAACAATGTGTAAAATGCTGGGTTTCATATGAATATGTGAGATTGTGGACCTAATAAGCAGAGACAAATAACATTCATATTAGATAAATATTTGCTGAGATTGATAAATATTGCAAATAGATATATGAATGTTTAACATTTGTAACAATTATTTCTTTCATTTCAGGAACCTAGTAAGTACACAGATAATTGGTATTTTAAATAATATCCTGTGTTTTATACACTTAAAAAGAAACATACAGATATGAAATATTAATCTGCATGGGATAATATTCCAATGTAGATATAATTGTGTGAAAACCACATATTTGCTGATCTCAAAGCATGTATGTGATGTTGAGCAGATGGCTGAAGAAGGAATTTGAATCCAGGATGAAGATATTATAATCCTTAAATTGTTTCATAGAAAATATGGTTTGAATGCATTTTATAAATTATATGTGAAATACATTCACATGTGGTTTTAAAATGATCAGGAAAAATGATACTGTGTGACCCATGTTTATTTGAACTTATTAATATAAAGAAATTATGGCATTCTAAATACACATTTTAAAGAAATGTTTTTACTGTATAGAAATGATTCAATGAAACTGTTTGTTGCTGTCTGCTGCCCCGATGGCCAAAATCCAGTATTACAGCCAGAAGGCCTTTGGCTGTTAAAAATGAAATTTCCCAGGGCCAATCCGAAAAGACCTCTCAGGTGTCCAATGAGATGTTCAGTTTCGAAGGGCCTCCCAAACCAATTCACCAATGATGGTACAGAACAAAAAGGGGTGGGGTTATATCACATGATAAAACCCCAAGCATAGGATAATAAAGGGATGGCTGCTGTCTGCTAGTTGGTAACTGAAATTGGCTGCGTTTGAAATACAGTTACTAAAAGGCATAATAGCTACCCTTACTTTTCCACATGCAAAATACTCCTTTTGTATTCTGAGGTGAAATTGGACCTATTGAGAAATATTGGAAGCTGAATATCGATTTGGTTATATCTGGTAAAGTATAAGAGGTTTCTAAATATAGGTAAAATTTTAAAACAAACATCCATTGTTGCTGTAATTAGCAGACTTAAAGGAATAAATTGTATTTTAACCTTGTATTTCATAGCCTGTGTATTTTAAAACTAAAAGTAATTTATCTTTGCAAATATATATATATGTATATATATATATATATATATATATATATATATATATATATATATATATATATTAGAATTGGTCTTAATTGTAAGTAACTAAGAATTTATTTCAACTTAGATAAATTGGCAAAGGAGTTTGGTTGTTGATGCAATTTCTGATGTTTTATGGTATTTTTTTTATGGTATTTTAAATACAACTCTGATTTGAGAGACTATTTTATTACTTTTATGATCTTTGCATAGCAAATTCTAATAGTTTAAACTTGTATAGTATTGATTCATATCTGGTTTCCTACAAATATATTTCAATGCGTCTATAAATTTTAACTAATAAAAAGAATTCAGGAATTTACATTAATTTTATTGTCTTGGTATATGCATTTTATTGGGGTTTCATTTTAAAGAATAATTATTAAATATATTGTATTATAACCCGGCCATATACTGACAGTCCAGTTGCCAACCTTGGCCACTTCCATTAAGGCTGGACCTTCTGTCTCAAGGTCCGTTTTTCCATCAGGATCTCAAATCATTAAATTTGAACGTATGGAAATTGAACGCCTAGTGCTTAGTCATAGAGGTTTCTCTGACTCAGTGATTAATACTATGTTACAGGCTCGTAAATCTGTTTCTAGAAAGATTTATTATCGAGTTTGGAAGATTTATATTTCATGGTGTTCTTCTCATAAATTCTCTTGGCATTCTTTCAGAATTCCTAGAATTTTACAGTTTCTTCAGGATGGTTTGGATAAGGGTTTGTCTGCGAGTTCTTTGAAGGGACAAATCTCTGCTCTTAATGTTTTATTTCACAGAAAGATTGCTAAACTTCCTGATATTCACTGTTTTGTACAGGCTTTGGTTCGTATCAAGCCTGTCATTAAATCAATCTCTCCTCCTTGGAGTCTTAATTTGGTTTTGAAGGATTTACAGGCTCCTCCTTTTGAGCCTATGCATTCTTTGGACATTAAACTACTTTCTTGGAAAGTGTTGTTCCTTTTGGCCGTCTCTTCTGCTAGAAGAGTTTCTGAATTATCTGCTCTTTCTTGTGAATCTCCTTTAATGATTTTTCATCAGCATAAGGCGGTTTTGCGGACTTCATTTAAATTCTTACTTAAGGTTGTGAATTCTAACAACATTAATAGAGGAATTGTTGTTCCTTCCTTGTGTCCTAATCCTACGAATTCTTTGGAGAGATCCTTACATTCTTTGGATTTGGTACGAGCTTTGAAATATTATGTTGAAGCTACTAAAGATTTTATGAAGATTTCTAGTCTATTTGTTATCTTTTCTGGTTCTAGGACAGGTCAGAAGGCTTCTGCTGTTTCCTTGGCTTCGTGGTTAAAGCTTTTGATTCAGCAAGCTTATTTGGAGTCGAGTCAAGCCCCGCCTCAGAGAATTACAGCTCATTCTACTAGATCAGTCTCCACTTCATGGGCTTTTAAGAATGAAGCTTCAGTTTTGCAAAGCAGCAACTTGGTCTTTTTGCATACATTTACTAAATTCTACTGTTTTGATGTATTTGCTTCTTCAGAAGCAGTTTTTGGTAGAAAAGTTCATCAGGCAGCTGTTTCAGTTTGATTCTTCTGCTTATGTTTTAAGTTTTTTCTTTTCATTTATGAGAATAAACTTATATTTTGGGTTGTGGAAAATGGCTGTTTTTATTTTATCCCTCCCTCTCTAGTGACTCTTGCGTGGAGTTCCACATCTTGGGTATTGCTATCCCATACGTCACTAGCTCATGGACTCTTGTAAATTACATGAAAGAAAACATAGTTTATGTAAGAACTTACCTGATAAATTAATTTCTTTCATATTGGCAAGAGTCCATGAGGCCCACCCTTTTTATGGTGGTTATGATTTTTTTGTATAAAGCACAATTATGTCCAAATTCCTTTGTTGATGCTTTTTCTTTATCACCCCAACTACTTGGCTATTCTGAATTGTGGGTGTGGCGAGGGGTGTATTTATAGGCATTTTGAGGTTTGGGAAACTTTGCCCCTCCTGGTAGGATTGTATATCCCATACGTCACTAGCTCATGGACTCTTGCCAATATGAAATAAATGAATTTATCAGGTAAGTTCTTACATAAATTATGTTTTTTCAAGCATCCGATGCAGAGAGCCACTCTGTGGCCCTCTCTGCACCGGTAGTGATGGTGCCGATTGTTGGTGGGTGGGAGCCTTAGCAGGGAGGCGGGTGGGCGGCTCATCGCTACCCGGCATCAGGTTCCTGTATGTGCAGTGTGCACGATGGGTGCGGGGGCTGCGCGCGCAGCAACTACTGCCACCAATGTACCTGAATGGGAAGGAGGGAGAGGGGGGGGGGAAATAAAGATCAAAGGATCTGGGAGGGGGAGGGGGTATTGAGGGGGGCAGCTACACTACAGAAAAATGTATATATTTAAAAAAAAAAAAAAACAACTTTTTTTGGGGGGGGGCAAAAAACAAGATGTCAGCTAATAGGTAGCTGGAGGAGGGTTAGAGAGCTGTTGGGGGGGGGGATTAGGGAGGTTGGGGGCTAAGGGGGGGGGGTCCATCACAGCTGAATATATATATCCTTTTTTTTTTTTTTTTTTTTTTAAAAAAGCCTTTCTGACAGTACTTAAGATGATGGGGACAATTGTGGGGTGTGGGAGGGAAGAGAGCTGTTTGGGAGGGATCAGAGGGTGGGTTGTGTCAGGTGGGAGGCTGATCTCTACACTAAAGCTAAAATTAACCCTACAAGCTCCCTAATTAACCCCTTCACTGCAGGGCATAATACAAGTGTGGTGCGCAGCGGCATTTAGCAGCCTTCTAATTACCAAAAAAAAATGCCAAAGCTATATAGGTCTGCTATTTCTGAACAAAGGGGATCCCAGAGAAGCATTTACAACCATTTGTGCCATAATTGCACCAGCTGTTTGTAAATAATTTCAGTGTGAAACCTAAAGTTTGTGAAAAAGTAAACATTTTCTTTATTTGATCGCATTTGGCGGTGAAATGGTGGCATGAAATATACCAAAATGGGCATAGATCAATACATGGGGTTGTCTACTACACTAAAGCTTAATTTAACCCTACATGCTCCCTAATTAACCCCATTACTGCTGAGCATAATACACGTGTGGTGCGCAGTGGCATTTAGCAGCCAATTACCAAAAAGCAATGCCAAAGCCATATGTGTCTGCTATTTCTGAACAAAGGGGATCCCAGAGAAGCATTTACAACCATTTGTGCCATAATTGCACAAGCTGTTTGTAAATAATTTTGTGAGAAACCTAAAGTTTGTGAAAAAGTGAACAATTTTTTTTATTTGATCGCATTTGGCGGTGAAATTGTGGCATGAAATATACTAAAATGGGCCTACATCAATACTTTGGATTGTCTACTAAAAAAAAATATATACATGTCAAGGGATATTGAGGGATTCATGGCAGATATCAGTGTTCCAATGTAACTCGCTAATTTTGGGGGGGGGGAAATGGTTTGGAAATAGCAAAGTGCTACTTGTATTTATTGTCCTATAACTTACATAAAAATCAAAGAACATGTAAACTTTGGGTATTTCTAAACTCAGGACAAAATTTAGAAACTATTTAGCACGGGTGTTTTTGGTGGTTGTAGATGTGTAAGATTTTGGAGGTAAAAGTTAGAAAAAGTGTGTTTTTTCCATTTTTTCATCATATGTTATCATTTTTGTTATAGTAAATTATAAGATATGATGAAAGAGTTAACCCCGAACGTACGAAGTTGAGGCAGGGGTTATTTGACCCATATTGGCTGAGTGGAGCCAGGTTGGTGGGCGGAGCTAGTGGAAGTTTTAAAATAGGGAAATCTTCGTTGGCGCCCTTTTCAAGACACTTACCTTCAGGACTAGACGGCAAAAGTGTCACTTACCTGATGGAGTCTCTGCTGAAGGAGCTGACGGTGTTGGCCAGGAGTAGAGGTTCGGAGTGGATTCAGGAGCAGCTAAGGACGGCGGTGGTGTCTGGCGGTGCTCCGTTGGAGGAGTCTGGTGTCGATGAGTCCAGGAGAGAGGGAGGCCGGTGCGGTCGGCACCGCCTCCAAGACGGCTGAGCCCTAAGGAGTCTTCAAAGGTGAGGAGGACGTCGGCGAAGGCTGATAAGAAAAATGCGGCTGTGGGCAGGTCTGAGTCGGAGACAACAGTTGGAGTCAAGGAGGTGTTGACGGTGGGCGGTGATGTCGTCACCGCTCGCCGGGTTGTGGCTGAATAGAGGTCCCTAACCATGGCAAGAGGTACGAGTGAGTGTGGGGGGGGGGTGCAGGGAGTAACAGCACGTTGTTTTTTTGTGTATTTGGGGGGGCGGTGGAGTCTGTGCATGCACACATTGTTTATATCATTTACTGGGCATCAGGGCACACAAGCAATTTTAAATGTTAAATTTGGGGTGAAGGGTTGGGTTTCTGGTAGTGTGGCGGTACTTGTAATTTGTATTCTAGTGTGGAGGGGGGTGTTGGCAGGAGCAATAAATTTAGTTAGGCATTAATTTAGATGTTGAGGGATGTTGGTGGGAATTTTAGTATGTAAAGGTGTTTTTTTATATGTAAATAAAATAGTATTGTGTGTTTGGGGGTTAGGTTTGGGATTAATTTATATTTTAATGTTAATATTTTTCTGTATTCAGAATCTAATGTTGAGAATTACGGCTTTTCCAGTGGAGGGGAAGAGGCCCCCACGGCGCAGAGGGAGCTGGTGTCGGAGGCGCTGCTTGAATTGGATGCAGGCAGTGACTTTGAGAATGAAGATGCAGCAGAGGTGCCCTTAACGGGAGAGGATACGGTTGGTCAAGTAGGCGAGTTGCCTGCTTTGGCGCAGCTTTTGCAATTTATTTCTCCTGGAAGAGGGGACAAGGGTCAGATAGGTTTAGGGGAACTAGGGGTTAGAGATTCCCTGGTAATTTAAAATTGGCTAGGGAATTTCCGGCGGTAGTTTGGGAAAAGTTGCAAAAAGAGGATTCACTGGGGCATATTACGGGTCCGTATTTAGCCCCCCCTTTTCCAAATTTGAGAGTATCTCCATTAGGTGTGGTCCCTAAAAGGTCTTCGATTCAGTTCCGCATGATCCATCACTTATTGTACCCAAAGGTTTTGTCAGTCAATAACGGCATCGACCCGGAGTTGGTTTCTGTTAGGTATGCGTCATTTAACAGAGCGGTTGATTTGGTGAGAATTGCGGGTCCTGGGGCCTTGTTAGCCAAAGTAGATGTGGAGGCAGCCTTTCGATTGCTTCCGGTTCATCCGCGTTGCCACCATTTGCTTGGCTGTCCATTTGAAGGCGAGTTATTTGTGGACCTCTGTTTACCTATCGGTTGTTCGATATTGTGTTCTTATTTTGAAAAGTTTAGCACGTTTATCGAATGGGTTGTGAAGAAGCGTTTGGGTTTGTAATCAATGGTTCATCTCAACAACTTTTTATTTGTGGATCCAGCAGGTGCGTTAGTTTGTCAGAGGTTGGTGGATATGTTCGGTTTGGTTGCGGCGGATTTTGGAGTTCCTGTGGCTGATGAAAAATCTGAAGGACCGGTAACTTCTCTGACTTTTTTGGGCATTGAGGTGGACTCCGAGTTGATGGAGTGTTGGCTCCCTTGGGATAAGGTGGTTGAATTAAGGGAATCCAATCGGATCACTTTGAGTTTGGAGAAGATTAAGCTTTGTCAGCTTTAGTCATTATATCACAATCTGGTAGATATGTGTGTGGGTGGAACACAACTGCAGAATAGTAAAAATATGTATGTTACACAGGACTGTCTAAAACCTTTATTACTGAAAAGGTTTCCTTCAGTCTCGTGTATAAAGTATAATATATCAAGATTTGAAAACTTATTCAAGAGGTAGTGAATAAGAGACTAAAGATACTGTTAAGATCACCTTTAGATAATAACAGGAAAACGGACAATAAGATAAAGATTCAGACAGGCAGCAATTGAGATTCAGTGTAACAAACAAAGTGAAGTTGCGGTTTAAGGCTTTGAAGTATATGCTTAAACTTCTTATCTTTAATACAAGTCTGAGTTGCATACGTTATGAGATATGTTGTTAGCTGTAATTTGTACCTTGGTAATGCAGGCAGCCAGGAGAGCTAGCAGGGTTACCTTCGTAGGTGAGTCAGACTTGTATTAAAGATAAGAAGTTTAAGCATATACTTCAAAGCCTTAAACCGCAACTTCACTTTGGCCTAGATTTGGAGTTCGGCGTTAGCCGTGAAAACCAGCGTTAGAGGCTCCTAACGCGGGTTTCTTACGCACTCCGGTATTTCGAGTTTATTTACCGCCACTCAAAATACACCTAACGCTCACATTTCTACCGCCACCTCAGACCCAGTAGTAAACATATACCGACAAAAAAAACATCCACGAATCCCAAAAAAAATATTACACAAAGTACACTTACACTCATACAAACACTACACTATATTTATTTTTCATATTTAATATTTTTTCTGCAAAATACAAAGGATTAAAGTTGCGAGATCTCGGGTGTTTGAAAAAAAATCCACACAAATCCATTTTCCCATTGACTTACATGGACATACGGGAAAAGACCCTCATATACCTACATCTAACTAATAACATTATCACAAACATACACTCATCGATGCATACAAACAATATACACCACATGACATACACAAAATATTTATTTATTACAAAAAGAACACGATTTAGTTACTTTTTCACACAAGCTCATGACGTCACTCACTTTACGAGGAAAACCAGTCTTAGAAAAAAAAATTAGAAATCTTTAGAGCATCCATTGACTTCTATTGGGAAGACGTGCTCGTGCACGCGAAACCCTCATTTCCCTAACGCACGCAAATAGCGTAGACTGAAAAACTCCAAATACCAGCGCTAGAAAATACATGATTTCATGCGTTAGACCCAGCTATGATAAATAGATTAAGAAATGACTATTTCCCTATGGTGGACTTATGGTTTTTAATTATTGAATATTCACAACACCATAAAATTGTTTCACACTTTTAGATTACATCAACTACAAATCCACATCACTAGTAACACATTATTATTTAAATAAAATTAAATTTAAAATTAAAATAAAATTCACTAAACATTTCTGGATTTACAAACAGTACACAATGGGAAACACCTCTCATTTACCTTTATTATTGCATTTCAGTTATTCAACTCATATGCTTGCAGCAACTGCATATTTACATAGGCTTAACACATAATCACTCATGGATGCACATATATTACTTTTAACATTCACTCATACATGTGCATTCAAATGATGGGGGAAAAACACATTACATTCTCTACAGGAATCACAAAACACAACATATGGATTTGACTGTACTTTTAACATCATGATTCCATCACAATAAACCATTAGGAATTACCTACAAAAAAAACATCATTACACCAGATTACAGATGTCACTTTATGGGAAGGAACAACAATGCCAGACCGCTATATAGAAGTCAGCATATGTGGGACACAATCACAATATATACGTACATGTACATAACACGTATCACCCATGACGCAACCACAAAGCACACATTTATATTTTATTCAGCACACAATAACAATGTAGCACAATACAACAACACAATGAGGATTTAAGAACTACATAGGCAGGTTAATAATATCATGACGTCATTAGAAGATTCAACCATACACATCACAGATTCACCACTGTACCGCCCCTTTAGGAACTTTAACACTCAATACTACAATACAACATATTTATGGAGATTTCAATACAACATATTTATGGAGATTTCAATGGGACAATTAAGAAATATTGTCATATCGCAAATCAATTATATATATATAATACTACAGATGGCAGCCGGAAGTTATTCAGTATTAGTGCAATTTTTATGGGACGCATACAATATTGTCAGATCTAAAATCACTTATATATACAATACTACAGATGGCAGACGGGAAGTTCGGAATTATTATTGCGATTTGAATGGGACGCATACAATATTGACATCTCGGCAATCACTTATATATATAATACTACAGATGACAGCCGGAAGTTATTCAGTATTAGTGCGATTTGAAAGGGACGCATACAATATTCACATCTCGGCAATCACTTATATATATAATACTACAGATGGCAAACGGGAAGTTCGGAATTATTATTGCGATTTTAAAGGGACGCATACAATATTCACATCTCGGCAATCACTTATATATACAATACTACAGATGACAGCCGGAAGTTATTCAGTATTAGTGCGATTTGAAAGGGACGCATACAATATTGACTGCTCGGCAATCACTTATATATACAATACTACAGATGACAGCCGGAAGTTATTCAGTATTAGTGCCATTTGAATGGGACGCATACAATATTGACAGCTCGGCAATCACTTATATATACAATACTACAGATGGCAGACGGGAAGTTCGGAATTATTATTGCGATTTTAAAGGGACGCATACAATATTCACATCTCGGCAATCACTTATATATACAATACTACAGATGGCAGACGGGAAGTTCGGAATTATTATTGCGATTTTAAAGGGACGCATACAATATTCACATCTCGGCAATCACTTATATATACAATACTACAGATGACAGCTCGGCAATCACTTATATATACAATACTACAGATGGCAGACGGGAAGTTCTGAATTATTATTGCGATTTTAAAGGGACGCATACAATATTCACATCTCGGCAATCACTTATATATACAATACTACAGATGGCAGATGCTACTTTATCGTTTACAAACAATATTGCAGCAACATTGATCGATCACATTCGATGCACATTATACACAACTATGCACTTTCATTCATGTTAGCCTGGACGTGTGCTTGTTACTATAAGATCGCGTTTAATAAATATTGATTACGCATATGATCAAACATTACAAACATGCACTGTATGTGTGATATTTGACACTTTCACATTGAGATTCATTTGGGGAAAACAACATTTCAGCAAACAACAAAAAAACGCCCACTGTGAAAGCATTCGCGCCGCTCACATACAAACAGGTGAATACAATCAGCAATCATTACAAACTCACTACCATTGGACTAATCGTACTATAAATCCCCCAAACAACATGGCCAATGCATCACTTGTGATCCACATCAGATCAAGTGCTTACCTTGTTACGCTGTTTTGAAAGATGGATGACGATGACATGGTAGACACTGCTGGTGCTGCTATTGGCGAACTAGCTGTTGGTCGAATCAGGCAGCCTCGGCGGCTCAGACCGAGACGAAGGGGTCGTCTGGTTCGAGGTCCTCCTGTCTACAGGGTGAGACCCACCTTGGAAAACATGAGCGACTTTGAGGTTTTTGATAAGTATCGGCTCGATCGCGAACAGCTCATTGGCCTTTACGAGCTTCTTAAACCTCATTTGGAGCCACGTATACAAATAAGGACTGCTGTTCCCCCCATGAGTAAGATGCTAAGCTGTCTATACGTCCTGGCCTCCGGGAGTTTTCAATCCGGAGAACTGTACATGCATGGCCTGGCTCAAGGTACATTCTCTGTGGTGTTTGATAACTTTCTGGACGCCATGGTACGTATCAGTAAGCAATACATAGGATTCCCACAGAATGATGGTGATTGGAGGCGCCTGAAGCAGGAATTCTTTGATATTGCTCAATTGCCCAATGTCTTGGGAGCCATAGATTGTACCCACATTGCGCTGCGTGCTCCAATTGATGACTTGCCCTTCAGAAATCGCAAACATTTTCATAGCCTCAACGTGCAGTATGTTTGTGACGCACGGATGAGGATTATGCATGTGTATGCGAATTTTGGAGGGGCTTGTCATGATGCCCGCATCCTCTCTCTGTCGTCCCTGTGGAGACAGTTTGAGGAAAGACAAATGCCCCCTGGTTATCTCGTTGGTGAGTATTTGTGCACAACATGGTTAATTAGTTTGACAATTGCCCCTGTAGTTTTTAAATGTTAGCGTCATGTTCAGCTATAGGATGCAATTTAACCATTTGTTATTTACCGACGCTAATGTTTACTTTTATTTAAATGCAGATATGTAGCATGTCTTACCTTAAGTGCTCAGATAGAGAATGCAATGTAACCATGTAGTTAGCATTTTACACAAGGTTTGTTTTCTGAAAAATACGCATATGTAGCATGTCTTAGCTGAAATGGGAAGATATTAGCTAATGCAATTTAACCCTGTCATTGTCTCTTTCCGCTAATGTCTAGTTTTATTTAAATGCAGATATGTAGCATGTCTTACCTTAAGTGCTCAGATAGAGAATGCAATGTAACCATGTAGTTAGCATTTTACACAAGGTTTGTTTTCTGAAAAATACGCATATGTAGCATGTCTTAGCTGAAATGGGAAGATATTATCTCATGCAATTTAACCCTGTCATTGTCTCTTTCCGCTAATGTCTAGTTTTATTTAAAGGCAGATATGTAGCATGTCTTACCTTAAGTGCTCAGATAGAGAATGCAATGTAACCATGTAGTTAGCATTTTACACAATGTTTGTTTTCTGAAAAAATACGCATATGTAGCATGTCTTAGCTGAAATGGGAAGATATTATCTCATGCAATTTAACCCTGTCATTGTCTCTTTCCGCTAATGTCTATTTTTATTTAAATGCAGATATGTAGCATGTCTTACCTTAAGTGCTCAGATAGAGAATGCAATGTAACCATGTAGTTAGCATTTTACACAAGGTTTGTTTTATGAAAAATACGCATATGTAGCATGTCTTAGCTGAAATGGGAAGATACAGAATAATATAGAAAGTTATTTTTTGGATGTTTCTGACAACTTTTAATATGGATTATCGTGTACAAAAAAATATTTATAAAACAATATACTAGTTTAAGGATTCTGTTTGAATTATGTTCTGTTCAAAATTTATAGGTGATTCTGGGTACATGAGCCGGCCTTGGCTCATTACCCCCTTGCATAGCCCGACTGATGTGTCTGAGGAGCGCTACAATAGGGCTCATAAGAGAACCAGGGCGGTGGTTGAAAGGATGTTCGGGCTCCTGAAGATGAGATTCAGGTGCCTGGACCGTTCTGGAGGAGCACTCCAGTACAACCCAAAGAAGGTGGCTAAGATCGTTGTAGCCTGTAGCGTCCTGCATAATATTGCACAGCGGGCTGGGATGCTGCAGGCCGTCCCGGTGGACAGAGACCTCCTCAGAGATGAGGAGGATGATCCTGTTCTAGAGGGGGAATTCCAGGACGAGGGACTTGATGTCAGAGCAGACGTCATCAACCGCCACTTTAGACGGTAAAGAATAGAAGTTACACTGGAGTATTTTCAATAGATGTGAACTCTAGGGAAATGACAAGTAGAGAATTGTGCAAACATGTTAGGATTGATCAAATGTTAGAATAATTGTTTAATTTATTAATATAGGTGATGCTCTGGGCATTGGGTCCTATAGCGAGTCTTTGCCACCTGGTTTTTAAAGAGGACATCAGATGGTAAGTAGAAATGTATGGACTGTTGCTGGCATGAATTGTACACAAATACATCATATGGCATACATTTTCAAAAATATAATTTTGTTTACACATTACTTAAAATGTACATAATCAGAAAGGGATACTCTAGAATGACTATGGTTCAATGTCACACAGAGGTTTGTTCTGCTCAATATGACTCATCTTCACACTTGATAGAAAATAACACAGGTTCATACACAGGCTTAGTAAGCTAGTGACAGATATTTATTATGAAATGGGGGGGTGGGAGAGGGGTACAGAACTGATTCACACACTTGTATGAATTCTTTTGAAAATATTTCTTCCATTAGGGAGATGACTTAATCTAAAGACTGAAAGGGAACAATTTGAAGCCTGACAGTGAAGATTGCCCAGACTGACAGTGGGGAAAAAGCCAAGATTGAAATTGAAGTATACCAATGGGATCATGTCTGGCATTATCTTTCAATTCTGCTGACCTTGAAAACCATACAAAGACATGTTCACATGGTAAGTGCAAACTATTTGATAGAATAAGGCTGTGGAGACATCCTATTGGAGACACTTAGATGATTTTCTATTTTGTAGATGGTATTTCCCAGTCCTCTATTTAATGAACTGATGAATAAGACACCTATTGAAGATCAACTGTTTACCCCTGAATTGACTTTCAAAGACCATGCATTGTCCAGGTTGGTGTACCAATGCATGCTAGTGAAGACTGTTGAATATTAGTAGCTTACATACATTAGTCATATTTAGTTCTTAATTAGATATTTAGGGATCACAATCAGACACTTAGATTATTGTACTTTTTTAGATGGTATTTCCCAGTCCTCTATTTAATGAACTGATGAATAAGACACCTATTGAAGATCAACTGTTTACCCCTGAATTGACTTTCAAAGACCATGCATTGTCCAGGTTGGTGTACCAATGCATGCTAGTGAAGACTGTTGAATATTAGTAGCTTACATACATTAGTCATATTTAGTTCTTAATTAGATATTTAGGGATCACAATCAGACACTTAGATGATTGTACTTTTTTAGATGGTATTTCCCAGTCCTCTATTTAATGAACTGATGAATAAGACACCTATTGAAGATCAACTGTTTACCCCTGAATTGACTTTCAAAGACCATGCATTATCCAGGTTGGTGCATGCTAGTTAAGAATCACATGAAGAATGTTGATTATTGTTAGCTTACATACATTAGTCATACTTATTTCATCATTAGATATTTAGGGATCACAATCCGAAAAAGGAATACATATTATAGTTGATATAGAGGTATTTGAATGGACATGAAATATTACATTTATGTTCAGCATACATATATTGTTGAAATGTGATATACATTTGTGACGAAACCAATCTCGCCACTGTACATTGGAGGGCCTGTTATGGAACATTCTTTGGGCTGGAGGTACATGGGCTTAAGGATACCCAGAGACTGCATGGAAATATGGAATTTTATATGCTGGACACCCCATGTACTTTCATAACTCTGTCTTATGTCTATGTCACCCTGTATCCATAAATACAGGATGGGTACAGGGTGTGAGTGCACCTTTTGGGAGCAATTGTGACTCTATAAAGCAAGTGGGCATAAAAGACTTTATAGCTAATAAGAACTATTCCTATATTCTGTAATAAGATGTATTCTATGTATGTTTCAGATCTGATTGTGTCCTTGTGTGATTATGTTAACTAGACTGCCCAACATCAGATTGTCTGAGTAAACGTTCTTCCCTAGTTAATTAACTTAATATGTTAATCTGTTTTACCTGTGAATAGACAATTGTTAGAGGTTTGATGCATTGTTCATATGTTTGCTTTACTGTTAAACCAATGCCCTTTGTAACCTGAACCCAGGGTGTATAAATCTGTGTGCTGCCTTCAAATAAAGGAGACATTCTGTTTTAAACCTGAAACTGGCTGGGTTGTGAATTGCTGATTCCCTATGCAGGACATTGTTCATCTGGTATTAACCCTTGGTACACTGTTGGTACCGTAACATTGGTGGCAGCGACGGAATGAACCTTATCGCCCAGAAGAGCAACTACACAAGCCAGTAACCTCAGGAAGAGGGGGATTATTACAATACTGACTAAGATGGAAAAGAGAAAAGTAAATTTTGCAGCTTTTAAAAACTTCCTGGAAACAGAAGGAGAGATTGATGGGTACCTTGCGGATTTTGAGAGGCAATGTGCACTACACAAGGTACCCGCAGAGGACTGGGTCACGATATTATCTGGAAAATTATCCGGCCGGGCCAGAGAGGCTTTTCGGGCCATTCCAGATGAGGAAGTCAGGGATTATAATACTGTAAAAGAGGCTCTGCTCTCCAGGTATGCCTCCGGTGTAACCGGAGGCATACCGGAGACGGTTCAGAGACACTGTTAAATTAGCTGGAGATTCCTACCTTGAGTGGGCATGTAAGGTGCACCGCACAGCAGCTCACTGGATAGCGGGGTGCCAAGCCATATCTGGGGAAGAGGTGCTGCAGCTATTCCTGTTGGAACATTGCTTCGACAAATTACCCGCAGGAGTTCGAGAGTGGGTTCGGGACCGTAAACCCTCCACCCTGCAGGAAGCGGCTCGCTTGGCAGATGAGTATACGGATGCCCGCAAACTGGACACTGCTACCACTAAGCCCCCTGCTAGAGTGGAGTACAGACCCCCAGTCACCCCAGCAGCTGCCAGTTACCAAACCCCGGCGCACCACTATACCACACGGCCTCCGGCCACGAACTACCCTCAGAGAGCCCTGCGGTGCTACTCACAACCTATTCGGTGCTTTAGATGTAAGCAACTAGGGCACAAAAGACCAGAGTGTCCCCTAAACGCAGCGAACCAAGCGCAGTCCTGGAGAAGACCCGCCGGCGGAATCCCACGTAATCCTCAGCCTGCGGCCCGCTACGTAGAGGCGCAAGAATGCTGGAGCATCCTACATGAGGCAGACCTTGTGCAAGCTGCCCACCGGAATAACCGGCAACTGGTTAAAGTGAATGGGAAGAAGGTCAGTGGTCTACGGGATACTGGTGCTACCATGACCTTGCTTCAAAAGAACTTGGTGTCTGAGAAACAGTACACTGGAGACACTGTGGCTGTGAGGGTAGCAGGGGGTGATGTGTTCAGCCTACCTGTTGCCAGGGTACATTTGGATTGGGGGAGTGGGCGCTAGACCTGTGAATGTGGGGGTCAAGAAGGACTTACCTGCTGATGTTCTTCTTGGAAATGACTTGGCCCCCCTTGTTTCTGCCTACGCTCCTATGGGTCCCGCTGATGTTAACTCTGTGACTACCCGTGCCCAGATCCGTGCAGCAGAGACTGACCCACCTGCTGCTAAGCCCCCAGGACGCTGAGCTCAGTAAATCTCTATCCGCTATTGATATGTGGAGGTCCCGTTACAATGCGCTGATGAAGGAAAAGAGGAGCGCAGAGGAAAAAGCACGTTTAGAACAGGAATCTCTGCTAGACAAGCTGCACCGACAGACTGCAGAAAACACCAGCTTGAGAGTGGAACATGAAACATTAAAGACAAACTTAGTGACACTGGAGGAGAAGCTGACGCTGGCTCATAGTGAGGTGCAGCAACTCAAGGGCACCCTATGTCAGTATGAAGGGATTGTGGATACCTATAAAGAGCAGGTACAGAAAACTCGTAAAGAAGCTGATGGGATTTTGAAGGACTGTTTGGCCCTGGTCTGGGCACTGAGGAATTTGAACCCTTGTTTGTATGGACAGGAATTCTCTCTCATAACGGGAATACAGATGGATTGTCCCAGCAAACTGACATGCCTACCAGGCGCTCTGGTGGTATATGGCACAGTATATACCCTGGACAGCCGAGCATGACAAACCAGAGGGAGAGGAGTTTGATGGTCCTGCCCCCCAGCAACACGGCTGTTTAGCCAAAGGGGAGACGATTGGTCTCCCCCTCCAGCAGCACAGCTATGTATCCGAAGGGGAGACAGTCGGTCTTCCCCTCCAGCAACCAGGCTCCCACCAGGCTACTTCCATGGTAGTGCTGCCACCCGGGCAGAGTACAGCTGGTCTCTGCCCACCTCGCAACCCACCAATTCAGCGTACCAGTCCCCCACACAGCTGTGGTGAGGCACCTGGACATGGACAAGTTTTCCCCGTACTCAGGTGTAGTAACCATTTATTGTGGGTGGGCTGTACTACTAATTGTGTTTTATGGGTGGGTTGCTGGACTAACCAGGGCACTGACCGGCAGGAGGTCAGATACCCTGTTAGTCTGTTTGGAAAAGGGGAGAGATGTGACGAAACCAATCTCGCCACTGTACATTGGAGGGCCTGTTATGGAACATTCTTTGGGCTGGAGGTACATGGGCTTAAGGATACCCAGAGACTGCATGGAAATATGGAATTTTATATGCTGGACACCCCATGTACTTTCATAACTCTGTCTTATGTCTATGTCACCCTGTATCCATAAATACAGGATGGGTACAGGGTGTGAGTGCACCTTTTGGGAGCAATTGTGACTCTATAAAGCAAGTGGGCATAAAAGACTTTATAGCTAATAAGAACTGTTCCTATATTCTGTAATAAGATGTATTCTATGTATGTTTCAGATCTGATTGTGTCCTTGTGTGATTATGTTAACTAGACTGCCCAACATCAGATTGCCTGAGTAAACGTTCTTCCCTAGTTAATTAACTTAATATGTTAATCTGTTTTACCTGTGAATAGACAATTGTTAGAGGTTTGATGCATTGTTCATATGTTTGCTTTACTGTTAAACCAATGCCCTTTGTAACCTGAACCCAGGGTGTATAAATCTGTGTGCTGCCTTCAAATAAAGGAGACATTCTGTTTTAAACCTGAAACTGGCTGGGTTGTGAATTGCTGATTCCCTATGCAGGACATTGTTCATCTGGTATTAACCCTTGGTACACTGTTGGTACCGTAACAACATTATTATGTATAATTTGAATTTTGGATATTTAAATAGAATTTTGAATCAACAATATAATGGTGTATGTATTTCATTTATTTTAAATCAATTTAAGAATTATCTTTAAAAAATGTTGATCAAAGTTAGAGCATAGACACCATATGATTTTAAATGTATTTTATGAATATTTGACAACGTGTGTATTAACTTTGTTCCATTTTTATTATTTGTCATTTCAGATTGGCATCTGATGACTTCCAGGAATATTTAATTATTTTCTATTAAATTTATTTTTACATGTTAATACTAAACATTTTATTATTAAGGGAGGCGGGGCTAGCTTCTGAGCTGAACAGACGTGTCTGAAAAGAGCTCCCAGACTTTGGCATATTAAACATTTAAAAAACAAAGTTTATCTATCCTAACCTAGCTAATTTTCATGCTACACAGCTGTATCATCATTCGACTTGATAAAGGAAAACTTTTCGTCAGATCTAGAGAGCCGCTAAAATTCTTAATACCGAGGAGGAGAAGAGCCGGATCGGAGCATTTGCACCTCGGGACGGAGCTTCTGCTCCCTTGCTCAGCTGGCAGTTTCCCCTACTCCGGAGGGTCGGGGCTCCGCTCCGGAGACTTACAGAGGCGCAAGTCCAGAGGAGAAGAAGGAGGCACTGGCCTCCATAACAGACTGCAAATACCCGGTTATCGAGATCGGGTCACCAACAAACGTAGAGACTTGCTCTAAGATACCCCCTTATCCAGACACTTACCGGTGCGGCTCCGGACCTCCGGGCAGTCTACCCCAGCAGCTCGAGTGGGACTCCTTGCATCGGAGGCGGGTCGGGACACAGGTGGCGCGAAAATTCGCCATCTTGCTGACGCACCTCCCCTGTGGCCAAGTCTGGCGATACTGGCCTGCAGGGGTGCAAACACGGATAGAGACATCCACCACCAGCAATCAGGATACCTGGCAGCGGGTAAGAGGTCCGACCCGATCCCCCTCCCTCCGCATAACATCAGGCCAGACACCCACACATTTAGGCCACCAACCACGTGGCGATCGTACCCGCACTTGAAATAAAGAGAGAAGGGGATAAAAAATAAAATAAATAAATCACCTAATGAACAGCTGCTAACATCTGCAATAAACAAATAGGAGCCTCAACGCAACACATCTTACATAAGCACTGGACTTTCCAGAAAAGTATTTTGTTTGCACCAAACATACATGAGTGTGAGGCTTGTTTAGCTGCAAGGCCTAGTACCAGCAGTCCCTACTTAACAACTGCAATGAACAAATAGGAGCCTCAACGCAACACATCCTACATAAGCACTGGACTTTCCAGAAAAGTGTTTTATTTGCACCAAACATACATGAGTATGAGGCTTGTTTAACCGCAAGGTCTAGTATCAGCAATCCCTACTTAAATATACCTCTTGATTATCTAAAATATACTCAAAGTCACAGCTCCTCCATATATTAACCCCTACGAGGAACATTATTCTTGCCTCCTGAGCCTAATAAGACAACACATAAGGTTGTGATTTGGGACACACCTTAGGAGCACAATTGAAGGGGTTTGAGTCGTCAGACAGAGGAACTGTTACATGTTGCCACCTGGGTTCCAGACCCCCCTCCTATCACAGTCCAGATGATGATTGAATATTAAGTGAGATGGGAGTGGATAAGGTGGGCCAAAAATGTTTTCCTTTTTGTTCATCTCCTAGGTCATAAACAGGGTCCATAACCAGGATAAGGATGTATAACTAGAAAATTGTCTATTTCAACCTAACCCCTGAGTGAAAAATCCAGCTAGAGCTATCTACTGCTTCATCTTTTTCTTGCTCATTTGGTCCTTCCTCCTGATTGCTTCATGATGAAAAACAAAACACAAACTGTCAAGGAATGCCTCTCAAAATCCCAGCTTAAATAAAAGCAACTGAACAAAGGCTCTCCGATACAAGGAGAAATTTCAGATACCAGCATGACTGAATTACCTGCAGCTCTCCCCTCTGCAACACAAAATAAAGAACTACTCTCCCAAATCAAATCTGTCTTTCAGGAAGAACTAAAATCTGCGCTGCATGACCTACGGCAAGACATCAAAGAAATAGGCAACCGCACCGCAGAGCTAGAGGAGAGAACTGATGCTATAGCAGAAGAAATCCCCAATATACAGAAAGTCATGTCAGAGCATGAAGAACATATTCACAAATTGGAGGAACAAATTGAAGACCTCGAGAACAGGTCCCGCAGATCCAATCTGCGTATTAGAAATTTACCAGAATCCTATAAAAACCTGACAGAAGCCATAACCTCACTCTTTCGTCAACTGGTCCCAGACGAAGATTCAGACCTGCTCTTAATGGACAGGGTTCACAGAGCCCTTACTAAACCACAACAATCCTCCACAAGAGACGTTGTCCTAAAACTCCACTACTTTCATATAAAAGAACTTATCCTCAAAGCAGCCAGACAACTACAAACAATTAATTTTGAGGGCCACACAATTCAAATTTATGCAGATATTGCCCCAATCACTTTAAGGAAAAGAAGAGAACTTAGACCCATCACAACGGCTCTCACACGGGCCCAGATAAAATACAGATGGAACTTCCCCTTCAAACTTGTTTTTTCATATGCTAATATGACTTACACTTGTGCCAACCTGATTGAAGGAACAGCAATTTTGAATCGTTTGGAGATCCCTCTCGAGACTCCCCACATCCAACCTGCTCCGAAGCCACAGAGGAAACCTATTCAAAAGGAATGGTCACCGGTGAGCAACCCCAAAAAGCAAAGAAAATCAAAGAACATCCCAAATAACCCTTCAGATTCCGATTCCCAACTGGAAGAAGATGATACACCGACTTGACGCAGAGAAAAGGACTAGATGAGTACTATACTTATTTTGCTTTAGTTTTACTATGTAGCAGATTGGGGCAATCGGACGTCATGAGTCTGCTTGACCCCAATAGATCCTTTCCCAAGCCTGATATTTTTCAGACGAGCAGGGGTTTGGCCCTAATTCTATATGGCAACCAAATCAGGCTGTGGTCTGGACTCACTCAGGGTCTATTAAAGTTAAAGTTATAGTTAAAATTATTGATATTGTTATTATTACTGTTAATGTATTTACTGCTACTTCAGGGACCTTTCCCCTTCCTACCCTCCCCCCCCCCTACACTTATCCCTTTAAAGAGTCAACGTTATTTCCAATACACTTGCTCACCCTCCACTTTTACCCCCCTACTTTCCCCCCTCCCTTGACTCCCTCCCCTCCCCCGCTTTACTCCCGAAGTCCCACCCACCCTTTAACTTCCCCCCCCCCTTGCTTCCCCCCCCATCACTATCCCCCTCCCGCTCCCTTCAATTTCATTTAAGACCTGGCACCGAAATCTCCCTTTTAATGTCACATTCACCAGGTCTATAGAATACCTACTTAGGATTACCCCTCCCCCACCAACCCAGCTTACTCTAAACCTAGAAGTAAGTGTAATGAAAGTTGTTACAGGGCCCACCGCCCACTACCCGCTATGTTGTTTTGTATCTCCCTGGCTAGAGATACTAAAATACACACAATTTTGTTTATAGTTTTTTATGTTATTTTTTATCAGGCATGTCATCAGTCAATTGTTGTCAAGTTGCTGAAGTTGCTTTATGTAATAAAAGAAATTTTCTGTCGTGCAGATTCTCAGGGAACTCTCCAATGGATCGGTTCCATGCTCCCTGACTCATACAACACACTGTCGACTCTCGTTGAGTCTGAGGTAGGTCCTGGCTCTCTCCTACAGAACTACACTTGGTATATAGCTATCCTGCTGCCCACCAACAACACCCACTATTTCAGACACTGTAATCTCCTCGATCTTTACTTAGTACTTTATGTTTCAGATGATATAGACACATTTAATAGTCTCAAATGTCTATAAAAATTCTCTCACACAATGCCAGAGGATTAAACTCTGACATCAAAAGAAAGAAAGCGATCACCACTTATAAAGCATTACAAGCTCAAATAGTCATGATACAGGAGACCCACTTTACTAAAGAATTTGTCCCTAAATATTGGGATAAAGCATACCCAATACAATACCATGCGGTAAGTGGGAAAAAGAAAGCTGGGGTAACTGTGTTATTACATTCCTCCCTGAATTTCAAGGAAGAAGAAATAATCAGAGATGAAGGAGGTAGGTTCTTGCTAATTAAGGGATTAATCCAGAACACCCCAATACTCATTGTTAATGTTTATGCTCCTAATGACCACCAAACACCATTCCTAACAAAATTAAGCAAATTAATAACCCAGTGGAAAAGACACAAAATCATAATGGGAGGAGACTTTAATCTTTCACTAGACCAGACTCTAGATAGAACCACAACTTCAAACACACAACCCCGCTCCCCCAGATCTCCTGCAGGAATTCTAAAGGACTTTTCCTTAGACCATAACTTAATTGATAGCTGGAGGTCCCTAAATGAAAAGGCCAGAGACTACACGTATTTCTCCCCAATGCACCAATCTCAATCTAGACTAGATTATATTTTCCTTAGCCAAATCCTCCTTCCCCTTCTATCCTCCGCGAAAATTTTAAACTGCCCCTGGTCCGATCATTCTATAGTAGAGGCCACCATCTCTGGAGTTTTAAACCCGAAAAGAACTAAATCATGGTCCCTCAATACCAACTTGCTTCAGGACGCTCTAATACTACAGAGAACCAAAGAACAGATAGGCGAATTTATAAGATGCAATTCAGGCAGCGTATCTAATCCAACCTTTGTCTGGGGGGCACTGAAAGCTTATGTAAGGGGTAATTAATAGCGGAAGCCAGCAAACAACATAAACAAAACAAAGCGAAACTCTCACAACTACACGCAGACGCTAATATTTTGCGAGCTCAGCTTGCTACACAAACGAGGTAAAAAAAAGAGAAATGACTTCCGGGTGGGCGGGCCTAGGGAGCAGCAGCAAGAGAGAAGAGCTCCGCACAAACCAGCAAAAAAATAGCTATTTAAAACCTACTTTGGACTGCTTTTTTCGCACCGCTGTATGCCCCTAGCCCACTAATAATTCCTAGCAGAGTTTGCTGTCCGGAGTGGAGGGGGAAAACTGAGACTACCCCCACATTTATTACTGGAGCCGTACATCGCTCCCCCACCAAAGTCGTTAACACACAAGAAGCGCTGCAAAGGCGCGCATCGGAACGGCTGACCCGAGTGACCACCATCGGCTAGGGGGGCCATGCAGGTTGTAAACTGACCTCAAGGGAGAGATACCAGCAGAGCAGAAGGCGCCACTGCAGCCTTAAGGGGACCGCAACACTCCTTTCCCACCCTTCAGCTGCAAGAACTACCACCCGATCTACCTCGGACTCAACAACTGCCCGACTCCAAGACCGTTCCTCGGAACACTGGGCACATTACCTGCAGCCTTGTCCGGATCCTACCTGATAGAGAGGAGACCCTCACTGGAGATTAACTTGGCGCGAAATCCGGCGCCATCTTAAAAACGGAGTTTCCACCCCTGAGGCCCGGCACAAAGTCTGGAGAGCGGAGAGGGTAAAGTATTGGGTACACTCGCTGCCTATCTAACCTATGACAGCACTAGAAGGCATTCTCGCTCATTGAGCCACAAGCACACATTAAAACCCCAATAACGAATTTAAAGAACCGTGACCTGCGGTTTTACTGAGCACTCTGCCGCAGCCTAGTATACACTAAACCATATCTATAACTGCAGACAATTGGCCTATTACAGTATAAGGGAGTAAAGACTCTGTTTTGGAAAGAAGCAGTGCGGCTAACGAAACACGCCAAAGGGGACATTACAAGGAAAACAATTAAAAACAAACATATGACCCTGCAAATTACCCGGCTGACAGAGATACTGCTGCCCTACTAATGGTGGTGTCACATCACAAGGCTGAATTTCATCTCACTCTCTATACAATAGAACTGCGGGTAACAGGCTACTCTGATTTCCTAAGTCAGTGTTAAGGAAAACATTTGGCTCCTACACCTTAGAGGGGACACTTGCAGGAACTCTGTGCTAGAGGACTTATACTGGTGTTCTGCTTCTCTGGAAAGGGGAGAACTGTATAATTAGATCAGATTTGTCCTGAATGCATGCTTTAAACACATGTTTTTTTTTTCTTCCTTTTCTTTTTTTCCTTTTTCTCCCATAACAGGATAATGTCACCATCATTTTGAACATTTCATAAGCATTTTGTCATATACAGGTTGAAAGAGGTTTAGGGATATACCGTTAAAGCACTACTTGCATAGCTAATCTGTATTGATATCTTAAGAGGTATATGGAGAGATATTTAACCAATACTCCATGGCAAGCCGCAGCAAAGCTAGTTCAGGCAGAAACAAATCTGGAGCTGAACCTCCCAACCAGGGAACCAGCGCTGAGGCTTGCTCAGATAATATTCTGGTTGACACCCATCCTATTGTTAAACAGATATCTCTCCTCTTTATGCCTAAAATTGATAATTTACAAAGAGGGGTTGATACCCTCACAGGACGATGTCAAACAGTTTTCCACACGTGTAGCGGAAGCAGAGAATAGAATCTCTGATTTAGAGGACTCTAATGTATCAAACTCTAATAAAATTGAAAACCTAGAAAGACAAGCTATGAACCCTGCAATTAAAAGTAGACGACCTAGAAAATAGGTCGAGACGCAATAATGTGCGCCTCCTAGGTCTCCCTGAAACAATTAAGCCAGCAGACATTATTCACTTTGTTGAAAACACACTTCCTTCACTGTTAAAAATTCCCACACAGGATTTGGAGGGGAGGGGTAGAGAGAGCCCATAGAGTGGGCCCGGAGAGGCCTGGCCCAGATGATATGCCCAACCCCGGCCGATAATGATTAAAGTTCCTACACTTCCAGACTAAAATAGCACTGCTGAGAGCTTATAGAAAAATGGATAACGTAATGTATGAAAACTCACGCTTACTCTTATTTCAGGATTTCTCAGTTGATCTTATGAAACGTCGCAGGGAATTTTCTCCAATTTGTTCAAGGCTTCACAGAGAGGGTAGGCAAGCCTTCTTACTTTACCCAGCCAAACTAAAATTATAACCCCCCAGAGGTCCAAAATTCTTTGATACACCTACCGCAGCACAACACTCTTCTTAGAGAGTGGGGGGGCCCCCCCCACGCAGCCCACGCCAGAACCACCCAAGAGGGGAAGAGGGTTGAGGCCCAATAGACAAACAGGAACTATTCCCCCTAGCTAAGGTTCCACTTTAGGAATTCAATCTAAATAGGAAAGCCCTAATGGCTACAAATATAAATGTAAATGAGTCTGCGGATACACGCAGATACAGTTCTTTGGAATTAAAGTTGGAGTTTTGTATATTTAAATTTTTTCTTAAGTTATCTTTATGGTTTAAGTAACATGGAACACTTAAGTAGCAGATATGGATTCCTTACATGTAAGCAGAAGCAGGTTGTAAACCCTTTACTGTTTTTTAATACATATATGCATTTGTACTACTCACAGATAGTAAACTATATGGTCATGGCTCTACAAGTGCACTTCATATCAATCTGTTTGAGAGTCACTATTGTCCTTTCTTCCTTGCTGCATTACCCATGTTCCAGAGAGGCTGCAAGGTGTATGTGTTGCTTGAAACACATGGATGGAGGGTATTGGATTATATTTGAGTGAACAGAGGCAGGTTGTAAACCCTCTATGGGTATTTTACTGCATATATTCATCTGTATTACTCAAAGAATGTAATTAATTTGGTCATGGCTGTGCAAGTGAAGTCTATAATAATCTGTTGGAAAGTCACTATTGTTCATTCTTGCATGCTTCACTACGCATATATCAAAGGGGCTACAAAGTATGCTAAAAATAACATATCCTATTTTTTCTTTTACCATTTCAGATTTGTTTTTTACTCAGAATGCTGGTGAGGGCTTGGCGGTGGCATCACTGTGGTGGAGGACTGAACCGGGAGTCTATCTACTACGGTGTAAGTTTTTTTTTTTTTTTTTTTTTTTTTTCCCTCTCTTTCCCCCTTTCTCTCCTTTTCTTTCTCCTCCTTATCACCTCCTTTTCCCCTTCTACCACCCTCTTGGGTCTCTCTGCTTGGAAAAATTCTCATCACACGCTTATACACTAGAGGCCAAATTAGGCCCGCGGTCTCAGTTATGTGTGCACGCACCCCTATATCAGACATTATGACAGGCTTAAGGATCCAGTTAGAAACTAAGAATTTAATTCTACTCCGTGGAATATTGGGGGTTTCCACTCACCCGATAAAAAAGGAAACAATTCTCACACAACTAAGAAAAAAAGAAAGCAGAGATTGCGTTTTCTTCAAGAGACGCATCTCCTAGACATAGAACATGAGAACTGAGATCTGACTGGGTGGGGAGAGTTGAATACTCCTCATATAGCTCTGCTAGTAGAGGGGTGGCAATAACTACTAGGTAAGAAGCTGGGAATACGAGGTCAGACAAGGTACTTAAAGACCCGGAGGGTAGATACATAATAGTGCAAATTTGTGTAGCAGAGAAAATCTATACCTTATGCAACATTTACGCCCCCAAACCTGAAAGATAGAAGTTTTTTGGACAACATTGTGGCAGTTCATCTCTCCCTATTTAGACACCCCACAACATACTGGAGGGGATTTTAAATCTCACAACCCAACCCCCATTGTGATAGGCTGAGAGGGACACATAGCAGTAAGGATAAAAGGCCACCCAAAGCCTCAGAAAAATTTGAGAGAGATATATTTGCTTTGCTGGGGGGGTTCCCTGGATGTGTAGACATATGGAGGCAATTAAACCCAGATGGGAAAGATTATACTTGTGCATCACGGTGCATCACCCTCCCTGTCCCGTATTGATATGTTTTTGGTCTCCAACTCTCTTATTACACATGTCATTGAAGCTAAAAGTTGGGGAAGTGGCAGTTTCAGACCACGCACCCATAGCGCTTTTTGTAAACAAAAAACCCGTTGGTATGCAACAGACGTACCTTACGATTCCCGAAATATCTAATGTACTCCCAGGAATTTCAGAACTATCTGACACACTGCTGGATGATTACCAGATGAATAATGCTCAGCATATAGATTCACCGGAGCTATTCTGGGCAACAGCCAAGGTGGTCCTATCGGGCAATGTGGTTGCCTACTTGGCACGCAGGAAAAAACAATGCACGAGAGAGTTTTGCGGACTGAGAGACCGCTTAGCAGAAACTTATCGCACCTATTGCGCTACGCCCCTCTAGCCTTAATTATCGTAACTACAGTGACACAAAGAAGGAATATGACGCCTTACTGGCCAGTCAGGCCTCACAGGCTCTCCTCCGTACCAGGGGTAAATATTATAGATTCGGAGATAAATCGGGGGGAAGCAAATGGCGGCATTGTAAATGTAAATACCTCCTCCAAACATGTCGCTGCCCTGAAACATCAGGGCAAGCTTGTGAAAGATGCTGAATCTATAGCAGAAGGCATTTGCGTCTTATTACTCCACCCTATATTCCAGCGACGGTACCCCGGGAACCGAGCTCAGAGATAGGTTCTGGGAAGATATCAACATCCCACGGATCTCAGAATCCCAACTGGAGAAGTTGAATGCACATATAGGGGAAGAAGAGATCCAGAGGACAATAGTGTCCATGTCGCTGGGTAAGGCACCAGGCCCAGATGGGCTACCGATAGAATTCTATCGACTACTAAAGACACAAGTCTCCTCGACATTGTCGAACGTATACACCTCCTATTTTGAGGGGGAGAGAGCTCCCGTCCCGGAATTCTCCGCTGCGTATATTACTCTAATTCCTAAATCAGGGAAAGACAACACACTACCAGAGTCTTACCGTCCGATCTCCTTATTAAACTCGGACTACAAGATACTAACCAAATTACTGGCGGAAAGGCTAAAATTTATACTGCCTGACATCATACATAAGGATCAAACGGGATTCATGTATGCAAGATCATCTGTGGTTAACGTCCGTAGGGTCCTACAGGTCGTTCAACACTACAGAACGGAGAGAGGCGGTGACTCTGCGGGGGAGAGAGCGGAGGCCTTCCTGCTGTCTCTCGACGCAGAGAAGGCCTTTGACCGAGTGGAATGGGATCATCTTTTCCACACCATGGCTAAAGCCCACTTCTCTGGTCCCTTCCTGACCTTCATAAAAAATCTATATCGAACCCCCTTTGCTAACATACTAGTCAATAATATGTTCTCAGCAAACATCCATTTACATAGAGGGACCCGACAGGGATGCCCATTATCACCCCTCCTCTTTAATATCGCCCTTGAACCACTGGCTATCAAACTTAGACAAGCTTTTCCTGGCCTAGATTTAGCTGGGAATCCACAACACCTGGCGCTTTACGCGGATGATATGCTCCTTTTTGTCCAAGACCCCCAGAAACATATCCCGCAGATTTTAGAGACTCTCACTGACTTTGGCCTGTTTTCAGGCTACAAGGTCAACATGCAGAAATCAGAGATTTTGTGGCTGCTTAGAAAGCACGGCACGGATGAAGATTTCCCGTTCTCGGTGGCTAAACATGATATCACATATCTTGGCATCAAGATATCTGCTAACCCCAATAAATTATATGCGAATAATCTAACGCCCTTGTGCGCAAAACTGCAGGCACAAATGAATAGCTGGAGATCGTTACCTCTGTCACTCTCAGGTAGGATCAACCTCCTCAAAATGGTGATACTCCCCCGCCTTCTTTACCCACTTCTCATGCTACCCCTACTCTTAACCAAAGCGGATGTCAAACTGTTAAACTCGGCAGCGACCCGGTTCATTTGGAGAGGGGGTAAACCACGAATCTCGAGAGAGAAACTGAGTATGGGTTTCCTTAATGGGGGTCTGGCTTTGCCAGACTTCAGACTGTACAACTGGGCGGCTCTAATACGACTGGTGGTGGATTGGCAGGTGGGCACACACCACTTTTGTCGGCCTTCCCTGGAGCAAGCGGTCTTGGGGAACATCTCCTTAGCATATTTACCACACATCTCCAACATGAGATCTGTGAAGGCCTTGGGCCTCAGTACGCTGTACAGCGAACCGCTCAAGGCTTGGCATCAGGCTCACAAGTTCCTGAAAAAATCGTGCCACGCCTCCAGTTACTTGCCATTGCTCAAAAATCCAGACTTTCCAGCGGGTTCGGAGACCCAACCTTTCTTAGTCTGGGAACAGAAGGGACTTAGATCCCTCAAACAGTTGCTAGACCCAATCTCAAAAGAGGTCAAGAACTTTGGTGCCCTACAGAGAGAGTTTGGGCTACCACGGACCCACTTCTTTGCCTTCTTACAGGCACACCACTACATTGGAACCCTGATCCAGAAGGCACCGGAATTCTGGGAGGGCTCCCCTTTCCGCATCACGCAAACATTGTACAAAATGGGAAAATTCTCCTTATCTGAAATTTATCAGACACTATTACAACAGCGAGCTCAAAATATGCGAGACTCGTTGCTGCAGGGATGGGCAAGAGAGGGAACCGGTAACATAGCTTGGGAAGATGTGCGACGAGGCCTAGAAAGAACAAAATCAGCCACATTGTCTGCCATGTTCAGGGAATCTCAGATACGTTTTCTACACAGGGCATATCTCACGCCGAGAACACTAGCCAAATGGATCCCCACACGCTCTAATGAGTGTGTTAAGTGCTGGAGAGAAGCTCCTACTCTCTTGCATTATATGTGGGAATGCCCTTCAGTCAGGCAATATTGGGGTAAAATACAATACTGGATTAATCAATCCTTGCAGATACGCCTTACACTAAACCCAGAGGCCATCATATTCTTACAATGGGACACTCAGCATAAGCAACAAGATGCAATACTGAGTCTAGTAATACTGTTAGCCAGAAAGTGCATTTTAAAAAATTGGACGGTAAGAAAGAGTCCATCCTTCCAGAGCTTTAGAAACCTACTTAGAACACAAATATTCACAGAGCAGATGGATGTTAGGATGGATGTCCAAAATAGACTGGGTCTATTCCTGCGTAAATGGCGCAGACTTATACTCACTTTCGAACTAGAGATCCAAAGACAGATTTTGATACCATTTAAAGACTCAGCAACATTTATGGAGGCTGGGTTGAGGGGGGAATGGGAACACCTATTCTAGGCGACAATAGCTCAATGTGGAATGTAGATTCTCCCCCCCCCCTTTTTTTTTTTTTTGCTCCTCCTCTTGTCTCCCCTTTTCTGAAGGCTACTCCATTTTCCTCCCCCTTTTTTTTTTTTTTTGCCACCGTCGAGCCCTCATTACTGATAAATATAGGTTAGGTTAGTTTGGTTAATAAATTAGGTTAGTAGAGTTAAGAATTAGTTTTAAACTTAAACAGAAAACGGAAAATGATTATGTTTGGGAAATGCAAGCACACAGACTGTGAAACAAAAAAAAAAAAAAAAAAATGTGTTACTTATGAAGAAATCAGAATGTATATACTTCAGAAACATGTCATGCTTTCAATACCTAGAATCTATTATGTACCATTCTGTTAATGTAAGAAAAATCTTATGATTGACTTGTGAATATGATATGTTAATGTGTATTGCTTTTCCTGACAACAATAAAAAGATATTTAAAAAAAAAAAAAGAGAAATAAACTTAAAGCATTAAACGAAGAGATAGACAAATTACTAAATAAAGAAGCAGCTAGATCCATCAAACATATAGACACCCACTACTATATACATGGGAATAAACCCGATAAAATGCTAGCCAACAGACTAAAAGAAATCACCAGAAACACCACGGTCCCACAACTCCAACTACCCGACAATAAAAATACAAATGACCCCCTCAAGATTGCTAATACCTTTGCTGATTTTTATAGTGAACTATATAACCTTCCAACTCCCATTAGAGACATCGACAGTTCCGAGAAATTAAAGAAATTTCTGAGCCCCAATACTCTCCCGACAATTACTGAGGAGGAAAGCACTATACTAAATGCCCCCATATCTGAGATAGAAATTAAGAATACCATAAAAACCTTAAAAAGCTCCAAAACACCGGGTCCGGATGGATATCAGGGTACTTTTTATAAGCTACTCCAAGATGAAATAACACCCCTACTTACCCAAATGTTTAATTCTATAATGCAAAAAAAAGAAATTCCCAAAGAAATGCTCATGGCAAGAATAGCAGTAATCCCAAAACCAGGGAAGAATAAGCTACACTGTCAAAATTATAGGCCCATTTCATTGATAAATCAAGACATAAAAATTTTCACTAAAATCTTAGCAAATAGATTCAATCCTATTCTTGAAAGATTAATCCATCCGGACCAGGTGGGGTTTATTAGAAATAGGGAGGCCCCTGATAACACACGTAAAATTATTGATCTGATTAATATAGCCACCGTCGAGCAAACGCCTTCTCTGCTCCTTTCTTTGGATGCGGAGAAGGCGTTCGATAGAATCAATTGGAAATATATGTTCGCGGTACTGAAACAAACTGGTATTACGGGAGCTTTCTATGACGCTCTTGTAACACTCTACTCTCATCCCTCAGCCTATGTCAGACTCTCAGGGTACCAATCTAAATATATACAAATCAGAAACGGGACGAGACAGGGATGCCCATTATCCCCACTTTTATTTGCTCTATGTATAGAGCCACTAGCCATTCAGATTAGAAACAACCCTGACATTGCTGGTATTCGTTTGAGGGATAGCGAATACAAAATCTCGCTATTCGCGGATGATATTATACTATCCTTAACCAAACCATTACTCTCCCTTCCCCCCCTATATGCTATGCTCCATCAATATGGGACCCTATCTGGATATAAAATAAATGGTGACAAATGCGAAGCACTTAGTATCAACTTGCCCCAACACACCAAAAAGCTCTTAGAACTTAACTTCTCTTTTAAATGGGCACAAAAAAAACTTAAATATCTTGGAATATATCTCACAGTAGATGGCCACGCCTTATATCAGGCAAACTATCCCCCTATGTTTGCGCACCTAAGAAATCTAATCACGAAGTGGCTAAAACTCAAGATCTCCTTCTATGGAAGAATAGTCTCCACCAAGATGACCCTACTACCGAAAATTTTGTATCTATTTAGATCCCTACCAATCTCTATCCCCTTGTCAGAGTTAAACGCCCTGCAGAGGGACATCCTACGTTTCATTTGGCAGGGAAAGCGCCCCAGAATAAATAAAAGACTTATGAGCACGCATAGAAGGGAGGGAGGAGTGGGTCTCCCCAACCTCGTATCATATTATTATGCGGCCCGTATGGCCCAAACGACACACTGGTTTAATAAGACCTTACAGCCTTTATGGACTAAAATAGAATCACAGATTGCTGACACGGACCTTATCTCCAGACTACTTTGGACCCCCAAAAAATATAGCCCCCCTTCTATCCATAAATTTGTAACAATAACTCACACTATCTTCCTGTGGAACAAACTGAAAATGAGATATCCCCTAATCCAAAGTAGTTCTAAATTGACGCCATTAGTTTTACCACAGACCTCCATTGACACTAACGTACAGAAAAAATGGGCCAACAAAGGGCTCTATAGAATAGCGGATGTATACACAGATAGTAGTTTTCTCTCATATGAACATTATAGAGATATAGACCCTCAAGATAGAAATATATGGTACCACTACTTGCAGCTAAAATCCAGAGTTAGAGAGATTACAGAGCTTTCGAGATTACCAATGAACACAGCCTTTGAGTCAATTTGTCTATCCAAAGAGGTGACTCACGGGATCATTTCCCTGCTATATCCTACCTTTAATAACCAAACTAAAGAAACAAAACCTAAAAACATTTTGAAGTGGGAAAAAGACCTAGATAAGACCTGGTCTCTAGAGACCTGGAAGACTAATCTAGCGAAAGGTCTATCATTTACGCATAATGCTATACTAAAAGAAAACTACCTTAAGGTAGCGTTCAAATGGTACATTTATCCGACAAGATTTGGAGAGGCAGACAGACCATCATTGAATCCTTGTTATAGAGGATGTGAGGATAGGGGAACATATATCCACATGTGGTGGAAGTGTGATGTGGCCAGAGAAATATGGGGAAAAACCTCAGAGCTCCTCAGTACAATTTTTCATAAACACATTACACTATCCCCTGAACAGGCATTATTACACTTCCCGATCCCTAATATTCTAAAACAGCACCAGAAAATAGCAATGACCATTTGCACAGTGGTCAGAATCTGCATTGCGCAGCACTGGAAAACTGCCCCACCAAGTTTTATAGCTATTAAGAATAAAATAAATTACCATTATGAAATGGCTAGTCTAGCAGCAGAAACCCTGAATACGAAAGAAGAGTTCATAACCCAATGGGAACCATTCATTATGTATTATGAAGCTAACAGACACAGAGGTACAGGAATCCCACAGAGATCACATTGTAGACATGGGGGGACGTAGGAGAGAGCCGGGGCCAAGCCTCACCCACCTATAACGATATAGATTATAAAATTGTTAAAATGCCAATAATTATGACAATACTAGAAATCTACCAATAGTATTAATATGCTGAATTTACATGCCTAAGCCTGATATGTTTTGTTTGTATTTGTATTTTTTTTTTTTTGAAAATGTCAAAATGAAAACTCAATAAAAAATTTTTTCAAAATAAACATTTTATTATTAAATACATTCTTTTGAACAGATTCTACTAAATATCAATATAATCTGTAAATAAATAAAACTTGGACTCCCATGACTGGTAGTTGGCTATTTGACAAGCACATGCATAAGATAAAATAATGCATTAATATTAGAAAATCAAATGCTTCCGAGAATATTAAATTAAAATATATTTTATAACATTAATTGGGGAGTCAGATTCTTCAATGCTTTTCTATTGAAAATGTAGATATTAAAATTATTTTGGATATGTAGTCAAATGTTTTTTATTTTAACTTTTAATAAGGTGAAGTGGTTCAATTACATGAAAGTGACAGTGTTGTTGAATGTAAAAATAATTGTATAAGATCTTGTATCTTCCTTAGGTATCTCAAAACATTATTTGAAAAATTATTTAAATTATTACATTTATAAATGGTAGGTCATTTAACTTGATATTTTTCCAAAGCTAGTTATTGGATGCCAGGTTAATCTATGTAATTTTCTAGTGGAGTCATTTAACTATACTTAGTAATATTATGTATTTATTACAATCTTACCTCTTGGGTTAGACATCAAATATCTATATAGAATGTAAATTCCCCTTTTGTTTATTTTGTCAATGTTAAATCAAAATACAAAATGTTTGGGTCCTTAAAGGGACATTCACAAAGTATATTGTGTATAGATTTTTAAAAATATCATACAAGAATTTAAACATATTTAGAAAGTACTATAGAATTACATTCAGTCTTTAAATATACTTGTTAAAAAAAAACAACAATGCACATATCTTAGTCAATTATATAAGGCATCTATATGCAAACAACAATCAGCATCAAAATAGCCTATGTAGAGATGTATTTAATCCAAGAATATATATAATTACAATATAATGATTGAATAACAAAACATATTAAGTTGGTCAAATATAAGAATATTATACAAAATGCATACATAACATATAGCTTAATGTCCCTCTAAGCTGAAGGCTCAAAAAGACCTCCTTTAATAAATATATTTCAGTCAGTGTGTAAAACAATCTAGAAGTTAATCTAAATTTGCTTTACTCAGATGTTAGACTAATTTAGCAATAGGAAGGTGCCTAGGTTTATGATATTTTAAGCATTATTGTGAAATGTTTCTTTAAAGGGGCATGAACTCAAAATATACTTAAAGGTAGACAGTTAAAAAAATACTGATTTATACATTCTGAATGAGTATACTATTTTAATCAACTTTAAAACTTGTCTCATATTATGAATGCTCATTGTGATGTTGCTATCATTACTTTAAAAATAAGGCAGTAAATAGCTAATTTATTTGCTTCAGTACTCTGGACAGAACTTGATTGTTTGGAATAATTGATACAACAATCGTCAAGGACAACCCAGGTTTTTATTAAACAATTGTCCGTAATATAAAATATCATTATTGATTTGCAAAGAAACATAACAAGATAACTGTTAACATTTGATAATCGGATTAAATAATAAAGTTCATTAACATTTCATGCTCAATCACCAATGCTAAATTTGTTTGGACAGTGTCCCTTTAAGAGATTTAAAGAGTGTATTTACTTATCTTCCTATCTTGACATACTTTGCTTGAAAAGCATATCGAGATCGGCTCAGTAGATGAAGATTGGTGGATGCACAGAGATGCCTTATGTGATTGTCTCAACCATGTGCATTTAAATTTCTTCTGTTGAGGATATATAAATACTAAGAGAAAATGATTTACATTTTAAAGTCTAAACAATCTTCTATCTCTACAGATCATTTGATACAATTGTTTGTTTGTAATGTCTCTTTAAAACTAAAGACGCCATTGCACAATAACATATATGAGCACTTCAGACAAATACAAGCTCGAGGTTTATTTGCTAATAACAAAGCTGTAGTTTAATATTTATAAACAGATTATCCAAGTTACTGACATTCTAACCTGAATTTTAACATTAAGAAATATTGCGTGGGAAACGCATCTTGAAACACCAGATTAGCATCTTTAAACATTAGTCTAATGTCACGCAATAGCACACAATCAATGTGCATTATAAAGACATTTAATAGAGCAATGTCAATACTTCACAATAAATTTATTTAAAGAACAATAAAGACATACAATATTAAATGTGTATTTGTATTAAAGAAACAGACCGTTATTAAACCGAGAAATGTCGACAACATTTAATAATGTGACAGTATTAGATTTTAAAGAGTATTTAATCATTAATATTTAACGGATCACGGATATTAAATCTGCGTCACACATATCCGCATGACAGGCCCATGAGTTACTTCATTTTTCATGTAGACTTATTTGTAACAGCACCACCAAGCGGTATGTGTAAGGAAGTTACTAAGATATGAAACATTAAGGAACGGCCAATCAGAGTTCATCACACAAACACAACTTGAGTCAGGATGGTCTCACAGACATTATAACAATATTTCAAACTTTTATCCAATCAGATGTACAGATAAATTGTCCCATGGTGCATCTCATGTTTACTTCACCATATAAAAGTCCATTACACGTTGCCATCTTTGTCAGTTCTCTAATGCCTGCAGGCAATATATATTATTATTATTATACAACCCAGCAGGCATGTCAGTTCCCAGGTTCACCAAGGAGGAGAGCGCTGCACTGGTCCACGCCGTCAAGGACTTTTATCCCCAGCTGTTTGGGAACAAGAGGAGCTCGACAGATGCGCCTGTTAAGAAGGCCCTCTGGGAGTCTATCACCAATGCGGTTAGATTGGTGTGTGACGTCCAGAGGACCCAGGATCAGATCATGAGGAGATTCGGAGATATGAGGTTGCGTTTATCGAAAAAAGTCAACCTCATAAGGGTCTGGGTACAAGCCCGTAAAAGAGGGGGCCAAAGAAAGGCCCCGCGGAAACTGTACCTACTCCCTTATGAGGTGACTTTATGCGAGCTCCTCAATCTCCGGGTCCCCAAAAGATTTAGATCCTCGCCATCCTCGGCCTCCTCTTCTTCCCTCCCAGCTGCGGGATCTGAAAGTCCTGACGCGGGGGCCAGGGCAGATGCTTCTCCGTCCGGTGGCCTGGGAGGAGATGGAGAATCTGAACCAGGTAATTATCCAACTTCATATAATATCTTAATATTTTTTATTTAATCAAAAAATGTGTATATAGTCAGATACTAAACCTATACAGATCTCACAACATACACTACATATGATGTTTAGATATCTTATTTTAGATTATTGACACATGAAATAGGAATGATGTTTCTTGCGCTCTACAGAATATGCGTCACAGAGCGGAAATGTAATTTCTCATCCACGTTAACATGGGTTTGCGGAAAGTGGCATTGCTTTATACATGTTGGTCAAATGACGGATGCGTAATTCCGCTTGGAATCATTGCGCAATGATCGCGAAAATGGCATTTCTCATCCACGTTAACATGGGTTTGCGGAAAGTGGCATTGCTTTATACATGTTGGTCAAATGACGGATGCGTAATTCCGCTTGGAATCATTGCGCAATGATCGCGAAAATGGCATTTCTCATCCACGTTAACATGGCTTTGCTGTAAGTGGCATTGCTTTATACATGTTGTTCAAAATTAAATGGGAATTCTTAGATTAGTGAAGAATACAGTATTCTTATTTTCAATATTATAGCTAATAAAAAACGAAGAATACAAATAAATTATAACATATGGCCATCAATTGATGATTATGAAATAACAAGCAGATATTATTAAAGATACAGTAAACAACACAACTGATTGAAAATAAGTCCAGGATATATTTATAATTAATTTAATTGAGGAAACAATTAACTCATGGGACTACCAAAGGATTAATATTTTTCAATTGATTTGTTAGTAATGTAAAGTTTTTAAACATGGCATGATTAGTATTAATGATATGCAATCCTCATTTAATATATTACAGATATGGATGTGGCTGCTGGATCCTCAAGCCAGGGCTTGTCACAGTATGGTATGTCTCTTTTTAATTGACATTTGTCTTAGAAACATGGACTGAACATTACATACTAAATACACATTGTTCAATATTTATATGTAATGTCTATTTAATAGATGAAAATTAAATAATTCTTCGGATATCCTTAAATAACATATTAGATTTGAATTGCATGCTCAATACCATTCATTACATCAACATATGGAGTAGATAATTCATTAACAACAACATTGTGGAATCAATTTAATTTTAGATTAAAGGGATACTGAGCTACAATTATTAATATTGTCATTCAGATACAGTATGCAATATTAATAAACATAAAAATATAATACTATCATCATATGTGACATATTCTATTGCTAAATGTATTTTAAAATCAAGAAAGTACGTTTATGTGCATCTAAATTTTGGTTGACCAACCTGGGTTTTTATTGATGATTGGTGGATACCTTCAACAAACAATATTTATTGAATCCAATATTGCTTATCTGCCTTTAAGATTAAAATCGAGCAACATTCTAATTATAATAGGAGTCAATGTTAAATCATTTTGAACAGTTTGAACATAGAAATCAATTATTTAAATTAATCATGTCAGTGTCCCTTTAAGACAAAATAGATTCATTCATCTTTACATTCTTTTTATTAAAAACTATTGATATATAATTCACATTCTCTGTTGGAGTTACTTTATAGATATCTGCATACTCTAACAGCACCATGATTACATATTTGTAATAATCAATTTTGTTTTGTATTGTGATAAATATGTGTTGTGTCCTAAACAAGATTACTGTACATTGCACAAATGGCTCGATGTGACACATGTGTTTGTTTAGATTTGTCAACAGATGCTCTTCAATATGTGGTTTGTGTGTATTCTTTTAACTTCTTAAGGACATATGACGGAATTATTCCGTCATAAAACAATTGAGCAAAGTGAAAGCTGTGTCCTTAAAGGGTTAAGAACATTGATCAATGGGTATATTTAGATATGCAATAGCAGCATCTGAGATGAATTTGATGTCTAATGTAGTCTGACATTAAACATATGTTCAATACAGAAATTTTAACAGAATCCCCTTGATTCAATCAAGCATTTTCTGGTGTAATGACTGCTCTATTCTTCACATTTTAAAGTTGATTAATGTTAAAATTCGAGACAGATGTGATTTAGTGATATCCCAAATGTGTTTAATAATATATATCTATATCATTCATAGAGAGAGTTGGTGTGGTGAGCCCACAGGAATCCAGCAGTGACATAGAGCCGCCTTTGCGGTCTCCTGGTAAGTCCATTGACTCATTTATATGTAATTGAAGGTGTATTGCTAATCAATATTATGATCATGATTCTGATGAAGCATAACATTATAAAAATTAAAATTATTTCTCTTCTGATTATATATTAATTTTCTTTTAATATTGAACGATTAATAATTTCAACTTTATTAGTCTACACATTTGTTATTCATAAGATGTATAACATATGTTTGTTTCCATTTGATTTTTTGACAACAGTCATCAAGTGATACACACATGAGAAATCTTAAATGTTCTATGTACTATGCTTTTATGAATTTAACATTAATACAAACAATACATTTAAAATCAGATTCATTGACAATAACAAATCTATTGTCATTTGTATGCTCCATCAAAATGATGTAAATCATAACTTTGTGTGTGTATATCTTTAATGCAACATTGATGTGCGTATTTGAGCAACAGTAACATATGTTATAATATCTGATCTTAACGTGTACACAACATGTTATGTTTTACAGAGATTGATGTAACATGTGGGACGGAGGAGGAAGAGGCTGCCTTGCAGTCTGATGGTATGTGAAATATATCTATCATGTTTCCAACATGTTTCTTTTTTGGAAATCATTTTATTGAAGACATTCAAAGTCTACAGCTTTTGCCCTTTAAAAAGGAATATTATTTGTCTGTTCAAATACACTACTGCCCCCTTTCTATATCAGGCAGCATGAAAATCTGCTTGGATTTTTTTTTTTTTAAATTTATAATTCATGCCATCATTATGTCACATGCATATTTCAGGCCAAAACACAATAATAAGGTTAAAATTGTACAGACAGTCATTGATATTCATCTGAGTGCCTATATACATACCATATCCTCATTTCAGAATTGTTTACAAATTCAAACACACTTCGAAGTATATTGAAAACATAATCAATTTGAAATGCGTTGATTTGATGTCAGGATGTATGAGATGTTAATATATTTTCTTTACATTTTCAGATGGATCCACCACTTCTGGTCATCTGGTTTCCGCCCCTGCCCAGTCACAGACCCCTCCCCATGCACACACCCCTGACCATGGCCAGACCCCTGCACAGACCCAGACCCCTTCCCATGACCAAACTCCTGACCATGCCCAGACCACTGCCAGCCCTTCCCATAGTTCATATCCTGTCCCTCCCAAAAAACGCCCATACACCCCCCTTCGCCGCTCTCCCCGTATTCTGGCCCGTACAGCTGCCCAGACCCAAACTCCCCACTCCCCAGCTGTACGGCCTACCCCGGAGCGGCAGCTCACCCCTCCCCAAGCCATTAACATCCCTCCCCAAGCCACTCCCATCCCTCCCCAAGCCAATCCCATCCCTCCCCCCTGTCTCAACCTTCATTGTCCTGGGTGTCGGATTGTCCTTCCCAGGCACAGCTGTAAGTATCATTCAAAATACACGTTATAAGATACTTAAAGGTACAGTGAAGTTAAATTTTTTAAATTGTGATTCAAATCCAGCATGCAATGTTAATCAAATTTATAATTTAATACTCTTATGAATTATTCGTCATTCTCTTGATATATTTTTGGAAACAAAGTAATTCCTATAATTAGTTTAAACAATAAAATAAATCTGGCCATCATTTCTTTATTGTTGGATGAATGTATCCATCAACCAGCAGGCACAAACAAAGTTGATAAACAAATATTGGCTTCCATAAAAAGCAACATTCTTGCATTCAAAATATAGCTTGAGAATTAAAACATATAATGAATATGTGTAATTTATAAAGATTTGTCATGTCATGCTCTATCTGAAACAGTCCATTAAATATTTAGGTTCAGTGTCCCTTTAATTGGATATCACTACATATACCAAACACCACTACTTGGATCCAACAATTTATGTACAAATGTTGATACATTATCTCTTGTCTAACCCAGTGGGAATGTAATTTCTTCAGGTTGCTATGTTTACACAGCTTGTCCTCAATGCCAAAATGTTTAAGGATAGGTGTGCCTACCACAGTCTAAATTTAATTTTTAAATTGCTGATGTAAGTACAATGTAAATCCTTTAACAAGATTTGATACACTCAAGCTGTATAAGTGGATCATCTAAAACCAATTAAAGGGGACAACATGTTTGAGTAACATGTCCCTTTAATGATTTCTGTCTGTCTGAATAACCTAATTCATGTGTAAAGAATAAATGTAAACTAATTGATGTAAAGAATTATTTGTCTTTATGATGACAATGTATGTAGTAAAAATTTTTAGTCTGTTGTGTAATTATCCTTAATATTTAATTTTATTTTATTTTAGGCTGTGACTCAGCATGGCTCATGCTAGAAGGTATAGCAAGAGTAGAGCAGGCCGTGTTGAGGAACGCAGCTGTCCTGAGAGGGATGAACGACACCATGCAGGCCCAGCTCCGGGGTTCAGGACTTGACTCTGCGTGCAATTATGCGATTAAGTTCAAGGCCTGAATCTGGAGCTGGACATGCACAGGACAATGAAGAGGATGACCAGTAAGTGGAGGATCTGGATATGCTCCATGGTGGCAGATAAGAATCCTCCGTCCACATGTTGAATTTGTATTTTTATTGTTGCCATTTGGCCTTTTTAAAAGTTTATTGTTGTGCCTGTTGCACTCTTTTACCTTGTCATATGTCTCCAATGGGGCTATGCTGGCCCTTGGCAACTCTCTTCATGGACTGTGATGCACTGTGTTACCTTGTCATGTGTCTCCAATGGGGCTATGCTGGCCCTTGGCAACTCTCTTCATGGACTGTGATGCACTGTGTTACCTTGTCATATGTCTCCAATGGGGCTATGCTGGCCCTTGGCAACTCTCTTCATGGACTGTGATGCACTGTGTTACCTTGCCATGTGTCTCCAATGGGGCTATGCTGGCCCTTGGCAACTCTCTTCATGGACTGTGATGCACTGTGTTACCTTGTCATATGTCTCCAATGGGGCTATGCTGGCCCTTGGCAACTCTCTTCATGGACTGTGATGCACTGTGTTACCTTGTCATATGTCTCCAATGGGGCTATGCTGGCCCTTGGCAACTCTCTTCATGGACTGTGATGCACTGTGTTACCTTGCCATGTGTCTCCAATGGGGCTATGCTGGCCCTTGGCAACTCTCTTCATGGACTGTGATGCACTGTGTTACCTTGTCATATGTCTCCAATGGGGCGCTATGCTAGCCCTTGGCAACTCTCTTCATGGACTGTGATGCACTGTGTTACCTTGTCATATGTCTCCAATGGGGCTATGCTGGCCCTTGGCAACTCTCTTCATGGACTGTGATGCACTGTGTTACCTTGCCATGTGTCTCCAATGGGGCTATGCTGGCCCTTGGCAACTCTCTTCATGGACTGTGATGCACTGTGTTACCTTGTCATATGTCTCCAATGGGGCTATGCTGGCCCTTGGCAACTCTCTTCATGGACTGTGATGCACTGTGTTACCTTGTCATATGTCTCCAATGGGGCTATGCTGGCCCTTGGCAACTCTCTTCATGGACTGTGATGCACTGTGTTACCTTGTCATATGTCTCCAATGGGGCTATGCTGGCCCTTGGCAACTCTCTTCATGGACTGTGATGCACTGTGTTACCTTGTCATATGTCTCCAATGGGGCTATGCTGGCCCTTGGCAACTCTCTTCATGGACTGTGATGCACTGTGTTACCTTGTCATATGTCTCCAATGGGGCTATGCTGGCCCTTGGCAACTCTCTTCATGGACTGTGATGCACTGTGTTACCTTGTCATATGGCTCATATATTCCTTATTTTTACAAGATTATTTATAAACGTTGTGTATGTTTTCTTACATACTAATAAAATACATTTTATTTCACGAATCTTTGTCCTCATTCTTCCTGTTATTTTTTGAAAGCTCTAGTTTATGTTGTTGATCCTTAAAGGGACCTACCAAATATATTTGTTATAATAAAATCATATATGTAAGACAATAGTAAATGACTTTAAGATTAACATCTCCAATGTAATCTTATTATTTGTCTTTATATTATTTTCTCTTAGCTTTATCATTGCCTGATTATGATTAGCATAGTAATTGTTTTATATATGTATATATAGATTGGTATTTGTGTATATATGTATATTTCAATGTTCAGATCCATGTGTGTATTTAGAAACTCTGCATGAATTGATGCACCTTTACCAAATGATCTGAGTATTGATACAATGATATAATCCCTGTAAAGTGTTCATTTTATTGAAATAGTATTGTCTATGTGTATGCTCTTTTTAAAAACAAAATAATGTCCCTTTAAGTGATGTTGATCACAATTGTTAATGAATGTATTTCCATTTGTAAAGCGTTTTTGTCCTTTTTACATGAACAAGGACATATAATTTTATTAATAAACAATCTTATTGTAATGTTGACAGCACCTGTATTTCATTTTCAATTCTATATTATTGTAAAAGTGTAACCAAATAAATCTCTGTGTGTAATGCAAATAATTTAGATGATGAATATTTGTTAACTAATATGTTAACAAAATACATCTCCTCCCATATATGGCTATAGGTAGGCTGACAATAATTAAACTTGAATAAATGACACGTTTAATCAATACATGTATAACTATTGTTATTCAACAACAATCCAAACATATCTTAAAACATCAATGGCATATGTATTTCTCATGTGTATCTTTTAAATGTTAAAGATATACACCATAGCTATAGTTCAAGGGACAGTCAAGTCCGAAAAGATGATTCATGATTTGTTATCATTCCTAGATAGCAATCTACACACATACTAGTTCCTAAAATATAAATACGTTTCTTAGTGATATGCCAAGATGTCACTGAGTCCTTGTATTGTCTGCGGTTTTTCAGCGATCTCGGATGCGCCATGTTGCTTAAGACGTCACCTGCCAGGCTGTCCAATGATTCCTTGTATTGACTGACGTTCTTACGTGATCAGGAATATGCCTTTTATTGGATTGCGTTTTGACGCGATCAAGGATGCGCCTTTTTTTTTGGGCGTTCTTACGTGATCAATAATGTGCCTTTCATTGGATGGCGTTCTTACGTGATCAAGGAAGCGCCATGTTAAGACGTCACATGTAAAGGTAAAAAAACGTCTGATTGGATTACGTAGTCCCGCAATATTTGTGCACGTTAAAAACGTTTGTGACTGCAGCCAATTTTAAAAAGCTTGCGAATATGTATTATTTGCATCATGTTACATTGTTGACCCGTAGCTGATAAAGACCACCACATTCTCTTTTGCTGGATGTCTGGTTGAATCAACGAACGAAAGCAAAATGTTTTCATGCATATGATATTTCTAGGCAAGTGCAAATCTCTATAGTCCATGTTTAATATGTTTGTCAACAATATGTTCCTTTTTCTGAAAAATTAATGTTGTGTTTAATGTTGAATATATCTAATTAATAAATATGCGCTATTGTGTTTGAATAAAGTAATCAATATGCATTTATCTTTATCATATGGTAAATATATGATGCCGACTTCTTCTAAATGTAATTTCGTTGTATATTTTATTAAAGGTTCATTAGACACTCACATTATAAATCAAAAGCTTTGATTTTGTCTCTAGTTAGATAGTCCATTGTTTAACCAATACGTTTATTTTTTCTTCTGTTCTAAGAAAATGTAAGTAATTTTCTGACTCCTCGCAAAGCCTCTGAGTTTCATGTGAGTACCATCTCCAGCTTTCTCCAGTTTGTGTAAAGGGTCTTTTCATATGTTAATGATGGGGTATTGTGTTGTTTTACGGTTGTAATGGGGGTTCATCTATATTTTCAATATAGCTAACCCTATTTTATTTTCAAGTGTTTGAAGCTTTTTAATATTGATATCAGTATATGTTAATCTTGTTGTTTGTAGTAGTGTCTATTACATACAGTTCTGTTAAAAATATAGGATACTGTCCCTTGAATGCAAATGTTGTTTTTTGTATCATGTATGAGATCCACATAGTTTAATCTTCAAATATATTATTGTTAGCATATTTTCACCCCCCCCCACTCCTAAAAGGACTTTAAACCATATTCATTGTTAAAAAAAAAGTCTTTACAATAAAATATTAACACAATAATGTCTCTTAAAGAAAATAGACTTTATTTAACACGTCAATATAAATGTGATTTCAATATTTATTTTTTAACAAAGTACATGTAGATATACCAACAAGCTTCAAATATGTGTTAGCATATGTAATGTTGTTAAATGGACAGTTTAGAAAAAAAATAATGTTTTTCATTATTCTAAAAGTCAATTATGTAATATCAAGGATATCAAATGTTTCTCAACAATTGAACATTTGTCTGGGTTTATTTAAATTTGCTATCTAAACCTATGAGGTTGGTGTGCTCATTTCTTCGATCTTGAAGAGTGCTTGTAATCATTATACAATTTGAGCACTAGAGGGCATTTGGATAGCATTTGTATATGTAAAACCTTATGCTCATACAGCATATTATTGACCATGTATTGGTCATTGATATCTAAAATGTTGTTATGTATGAACAACAAATAAGTGGTCATTTTTCATAGTCAGAGATACAAGGGTAAGCACATAAGTCACACGTATTTCTCCATGTTTTGTTGTTTCCAACTTTATAATGCGTAATACAGTGTTTTCTTTGTAATCAATAATTTTCTGACTGTCCCTTTAAGCTGTGTTATTGGCATTCAAACAGTAATATGCCATCATGGATAATTGTTATGGTAATTTAGTTAGCGATTCGGGAAACAGTTTGGACATCACATCACAGAAACCAATCAATATCATGAACAAGGATAGGTATGTGATGATGTGGTTTTCACACACTTATAACCCACACTCTGCAAACAATCTGCCTCCATGGACCCGGTCCCATAGAAGTCGATTATATACAGAGTGTGGTCCACAAGTGTATGAAAACCACATCATCACATACCTATCCATTACACATTAAATTAAAAAAACCAGTAAAGATGAAAAAAAATACTTCCTCTTCCTTCCCCTCTTCCCACGGGGCTGAGGCTCTGGGAGAGGCAACTGCCGACTCCGAAGAGTCCTCCTTGGAGCTGTTGTGGGAAGAGTGGAAGGAAGAGTACTGGGACGACCAAGGTGAGGAGTAGATGGCTGAGGAGGAGAAGATGGATGAGGAGGAGAAGATGGATGAGGAGGAGTAGATGGCTGAGGAGGAGTAGATGGCTGAGGAGGAGTAGATGGCTGAGGAGGAGGAGTAGATGGCTGAGGAGGATGAGATGGGCCGGCAGGAGGAGATGGCCCAGCAGCAAGAGGCCCAGCAGCAAGAGGCCCAGCAACAAGAGGCCCAGCAACAGGAGGTAGACCAGCATGCGCCTCCCGGAAAAAAGTGAACATTTCTTGGTGAAGCTGAAATATTCTGGTTTGTCCTTCTTCTATTCGATTCAGTATGTTGATGATTTCATTTTGTCCTTGAATAATTTGATTTTGGCCATCAAGTATTCTGTTGCGTCCTTCTATATTTTCTATCCGGGAGGTACGCATCTGGTCTATGTAGTCCAGTAGAACCCGCACCTCCGCTATTTCCTCTTGTTGTGCTTGTTGTACCCGTGCACGGCGGGGTGCGGGTCTTTGAGGGGCCTCGGGTTCCGCGGGTTCCGCGGGATCCTCCTGTGCTTCCGGGGCCTCTTCATCATCTCCCGTGCGCTGTTCGTCACGGGGGGCCTCTTCCCTCCGAAGTGGAAATTCCTCACCACCACTCTCATCCCGGGGAGATGCAGGAGGCTGTGCTGCCTCGTCCCCAGACTCTGTATATTAAAAAAAAAAAGAAAAAAAGAAATGTATATATTAGCATATTTGCAAATAAAGGTTTAAATGACTTAGCTTACGATACAATTACAAATGCAGAATCATTAATCCACTTTGAAATCTAACAAACAATCAATACGATTTCCGCTTTTTCTAAACCGTGTTTGTGATATCTGTGGTCAATGTGAATGTTTTTGCGTTTGTTTTCAGTCTGTTTAAATGCACACCTAACCTATAGCCTAGATACTGATGTAACCGCAAAGTAATTGAATGCGTGTAAACAACGTTATAGCATTAATCTGATCCTTAACACATGAAACCCAATGTTTTATCTTTCATGATTTAGAAGCATACATTTTGTATCAACTTTCAAATGTACTTTTCTTATCTAATTCGCTTAATTCTCTGGATATTCTTTGCTGAAAAGCATATCTAAATATGCTTCTAAGATGCTGATTGTTAGCTGAATATAGCTGCCTCCTGTGATTGTTTCACCGTGTGCATGGCTATTTCTTCATTAAAATATATCTCAAGAATGATTCAAATTAGGTAATTTAAGTACATTTGAATGTTTTGTCAAATTGTATTCGCTACCTCAATCATGAAAGTAAATGTTTGCGTATAGTGTCCATTGAAATACATTCGTATGTGAAATTATTGTTCAATGAGCTTACCGTCAGATGAGAGTGGCAGGTTCCCGGTATCGATTCCTCCGATACCGACTACTTCCACCTCGGAGATGCTGGGCCGCAACATTTCCTCCCATCGGCAGTACTCGATTTCAATGGCAGGTCCGCCACCGGTTCCTGCGGCATGTCGGGCCTCCAGGCTTAACTTTTTTTTCAGTTCCAGTTTACAGTCCTGGTAGCGATGTTTGATTGAATCCATATCTCGGTTCCGGCCACCCACTGCATTGACTGCATTCCTGATCTCGTTCCAGAGCCTCCTCTTCTCAGTCGGGGTGGTCTTTTGGTGCTGCAGCATCCTATGCCTGGCCATATAGGCCTCTACGAGGGCCTCCTTCTCCTCCATCGTAAACCTCGCCTCCCTAGTCGCCTTGGCCTTCCCCTGTGACGATGCCCTCTGTTTCCCGGACTGTGAAGCCCTACTCTGACCGCCACTGGGCCCAGCCACTTGGTCATCTTGAACCAAGTGGCTGGGTCCACCCACAGCTTCCACCCCCGCTTCCTGCCCCCCTTCCTGCCCTGTTCCTCTCCCCCTCCCTCTACTCCCCCCTCTACTCCCCCCTCTACCTGTCCCCTGCCTGGCCTCCATCTCTTCCCTAAACTAAACCCCAAATAATCAAACAAAAGTGAGTGTTATGAAATTAAAGGGGGGCAAAATAAAGAACTAAAAAGACAAAAAAGGTGCTTAAAGTGTGAGAGGGATGTAAAAAAAAAAAGAGGGTAAGGAGTATTTAAATAAACGAAAAGAATAAGACTAAAAGGAGGATATGTAAACTAAATGTAACTAGGGGATGGGTATGGGGTATGGGATAAGAGTAAATGGGATGAAAGGGAATGGGACTACAAGGAATGGGGTATGGAGTGTAGTATGAGGGGGTAGGGGGTATGGAGTGTATGTAGTGTTATTGATAAGTGTATGTATGTATTGAATGTGTTTGCGTGTAAATGTGTTACGTGTACAGAAAAATCACTCGCTCGCTAACTCACACTACTACTAATTCTCACTAACAAACACTCCCACTAACGCTCACTAACTACCACTAACTGACGCTCCCACTAACAACTCTCACTAATAACTCCCACTAACTCACTCACGCTCCCACTAACAGACTCTCTCCCACTCCCACTAACTCCCACTAACTCACTCACTCTCTCACGCTAACACTAACTCACTCTCAAAAATTCTCAAACTCTCTATTCTTAAACCTCCAATCTCCAAAGACCCAACAGCAACACAGTCAAAGAAGCCATGCTTGTGTGGTGCTTATATACCCTGTGTAAATGTTTAATGATGTCCCAATTTCCGTTGTAAATAGTGTTCAGGTGTGCTTTATTAGCAATTAATATTATTGCAATGTGTATTAAGTGTGTGAATTTGCGCATGCTCATTTAGAGTTGGTATTTGTGGAATGTGTAGAATGCGATGATGTCATAGTGTTCGTTTTATCTTTCATTGTCCAATAGTATTCTTTTTAAATGTGAATTTGCGATGGTGTGTTCTTCGTGAAGTGTTGTATATGTATGTTTGTCATAATATATAGTGATATTGAATGCGATTTTGTTTCGAGTGTATGTATATCTTTTTTAATCCTTGTTGTTATTTTGCGATTTTCCGCTTCTTAAAGTATATGCGTATTCCCCGTATAAAATTGTATTAAAACTTCCCCCGCTTGTGAATGTGTAATGCTTGTGTGCTTTGTTGATTGATTGTTGTTGTGACATTTGCGGCGTGTTATTGTTGTGCATGATGTGGTATGCGTCATATGACCGAGCTGTACGTATTCTCGCGAGATCGAGTGTTAGGTGAAAAAAGCTATTTTTTGCATTTCCCATTGATCTCTATGGGAGACTGTCTAACGCGGGCAGTATTACGCGTGTGACATACACGCGTTAGGAGCATCGTTAGATGGTCTTATTTTAACTCTAAATACCGGAGTCAAACAATGCCGTGCGTTAGACATAAACACGCGTGGCGTTAACAACCCATCTACCGCCGAACTCCAAATCTAGGCCTTAGTTTGTTACACTGAATCTCAATTGCTGCCTGTCTGAATCTTTATCTTATTGTCCGTTTTCCTGTTATTATCTAAAGGTGATCTTAACAGTATCTTTAGTCTCTTATTCACTACCTCTTGAATAAGTTTTCAAATCTTGATATATTATACTTTATACACGAGACTGAAGGAAACCTTTTCAGTAATAAAGGTTTTAGACAGTCCTGTGTAACATACATATTTTTACTATTCTGCAGTTGTGTTCCACCCACACACATATCTACCAGATTGTGATATAATACTGAGCCTTACTATGGAACCAGCAGACCTACACCAGATAGTGTATAACCTAAATCAAAAGGTTGATCAACTGGCACAGGGCCTGCATGATTTACAAATTGAGAATGCTGCTCTGAGAAAAGTAATTACAGAGTCTATCTCAATAAAGGGTAACCAGAAGTTCGACAAGTCCTTGTGCGACTCAGAGCGCATAAATTGTACGCCAAATTGGAGAAATGCAAATTCCACACAACACAGGTATCCTTTCTGGGATACGATATTTCCCCTTCTGGAATCCAAATGCAGAAAGAGAAGGAAATGGCTGAGTAGGCAGGTAATCCTCTCTGTAGCGAAGATCATCAATACTGAGCAAGGTGTAACAGGTGAGCGGCACTCTTAAGGAAGGAGGAACAAATCAGAAAACAGTGGGTGTAGCTAGGAGGAAAATGGGTTGAAACAGGCAGAACCTGACACATTACTTGGTAAGCTGAATTTTGCTTGTCGTATTATTTCAGTAGGAAGGGTCTTCTGTCGAAGTCTTTCTTTGGCTACGGCGGGAGTTAAGGCTCCCTACCATCACATTAGACTGACAAAAGAGTTGAAGGAGGACTTGAAGGAATGGGCAACGTTTTTGAGAGACTTTATTGGTCGTTTATTGGTTCAAGAGGTAGGCTGGTCAGATGAAAAATTATGTCTTTTTACGGATGCAGAGGGAGCTCATGGTTTTGGAGCTTACCTCAACGGGAAGTGGTGTGCGGATGTCTGGCCAGACAAATGGGAGGCTGTAGGTTTGACAATTGTGTTTTCATTCAGATAATTTGGGTGTGGTTTACGCAATCAACAACATGACTGCCAATTTGCCTCCTGTAATACGATTATTAAGGGTGTTTGTGTTGGAGTGTTTGAGGATCAATGTGGTTTTTCGAGCTGTTCATGTACCGGGCAAAATGAATAAGATTGCTGATGCTATGTCACGCTTTCAGTGGGAGCGTTTTCGTCTGTCGGCTCCGGAAGCGGAGATGGATGGTGTGGCTTGCCGAGGGATTTTTGGATGGTGGATTTTCAGTAGTGTTGGATATGGTGAAAGAGGCCTTGGCTCAGTCAATGTGGAAGGCTTACACCCGGGTATGGCGTATGGGACTTAGTAGCTGAAGGTCGGGAATGGCTATATTCTGGTAAGGTTTGTTTGGAGATTCTTTTGGGTTGGATTGGGTCATGGGGAGAATTTAGTTTGTCTGCAACTGAGGTTCAAAGAAGAATGGCGGCTATGGCCTTTTTGTTTCAATTGGGACGGGAGGAAACCTGTTGTTATTTTCTCTTTGTTGGAAAGAATTATTGGGCGGTTGCCGAAAATTTGTTGGTCGAGGTATGAAGTGGCATTGTTTAAAGCAGTGTTTAGAAAGTGGCTAGTGGTTTTCGAGTTCAGGATATCTTGTTGCATGAGGGGACTGTTGAGTTGTGGTTGAGACACTCAAAAACGGATCAGCTGGGAAGGGTAAGCTGAATCAATTGAATAAAGTGTGTGTGGGGGGGGGGGGTTTGTTTTCCGGTTGGAGCGGTTCAGGAATTTTTGAAGTTTAGACCGGTGGGAGCGGGCGCTTTCCTTATTAATGAGGATGGTTCAGTGTGATCCAGATTTCAGTTCATAGCTGTTTTTCGTAAAGCGTTGGGAATTAAGTGTGTAGATTTTGGGTCGCATTCATTCCGGATTTGGGCAGCGACGGAAGCAAATAGGTTGGGTTTAGAGCCTTCGGTCATAAAAAGAATCGGAAGATGGGGATCTGAGCGTTTTAGGGTGTATGTGAGGCCTGGGTTAGGGGTGTAAGCGAATGTTTTATATATATTCTTTTCTTATTTAGGTTCGGTGAGGTGCTGGCTGGTTGGACATTCCTATTTGTATTGGGCAAGAAGAGCGGCAGTGATAAAAGGGAAAGGGGTTCAGTTGAGTTTTCTCTGGGAGAAGGTATCTTTGAGATGGTTTGGGGTCAGGGGTATGAGGTGGGACCAATTGGTGAGAACGGTTGCTAATTACGCCATGCTTTTTTCCCCTCCCTATATTCTGTTGGTACACTTAAGTGGAAATCATCTTGGTTTTATGTACCAGAAATTTTTAGTGGACAAGATAAAGTGGGACTTAGATAGGCTTAGGTCATTGTTTCTGGGGCTTGTTTTGATCTGGTCGGATATTGAGTGTAGACTGTCGTGGAGAACTGCTTGGGATGGTAAAAAATTGGAAAATTCTAGGAAGAAAATTAACAAGATGATTAGTAGTCATGTTAAAAAAATTAGGGGGCCTGGCGTTGAGTTTGAAGGTGAATCAGGGAAGTGTTTTTTCCTGAAGGATGGGGTTCATTTGAACGAGGTGGGGTTACAGCTGTTTAATTTTACAATTAAGGAGGGTATCGAAAAGGCCGTAGCTTGTGTAGGTGGTGCTCATCAGTAGGTCGAGCTGTGGCGGGGTGCTTGCCCTGGATGTTTTGGCTTACGCCATTGTGGGGGGTTTTGGTACCTCCTGTTGGGGCTTTAAAGGAGAGGTGATTATCAAGGGAGGTGCCTAATGAATCAGGCATAGATAATGGTGGTTTCAGGGCAAGCTCCTATGGGATTGGTTCTTTCAAAGTTAAGATGTTTGTGTTATTTAATAAATAAGCTGCAGCCTTTTATACCCCATATTGGTGTTTGTGTGTTTATTTTGGTTTTATGGTCGTAATGACTATACAAATAAAGGGTCAAGAGTTAACCCCGAACGTACGAAATTGAGGCAGGGTTTATTTGACCCTTATTGGTTGAGTGAAGCCAGGTTGGTGGGCGGAGCTAGTGGGAGTTTTCAAATAGGGAAATCTTCTTTGTTGGTGTCCTTTTCAAGACACTTACCCTCAGGAGCAGATGGCAAAAGTGCCCTCTCTCCCTGGTTGAACTTGGTTTTAGTCGCAGCATTGCATAGTTGCCAACTGTCCCGTTTTTGCCAAGACAGTCCCGGAATTTGGGACACAGTCCCGTCCATTTAAATTTCCCGGCTGTACCTGGTCTGGTCCACCCAGATCAGGTGGGATTTATCCTGGATAGAGAGGCCCCTGATAATACTAGACGTATGATCTCCCTGGTGGATTACTTGCACAAAACACGAACGCCTTCTCTGGTCCTTTCTCTGGATGCGGAGAAGGCGTTCGACAAAATAGACTGGGACTTCATGTTTGAGGTTTTGGACCGACTGGGATTTCGAGGCCCATTTATACAAGCTATTAGGAGCTTATATTCGCACCCCACAGCAAACATCAGAGCGGCAGGCTATCAATCTAAACTTATTAATATACGAAACGGTACAAGGCAGGGTTGTCCCCTGTCCCCACTCCTGTTCGCTCTCTGTATAGAACCGCTGGCAGCGAGAATCCGTCTAGACCCTGAGGTACACGGAGTCAGGTTGGGGAGTGAGGAATTCAAAATATCTTTGTTTGCCGACGATGTCCTCCTCACCCTGACTAAACCGCTGATATCTCTCCCACACCTATATCAAATACTTCAAAACTACTCTGACATCTCCGGTTATAAAATCAACTTAGACAAAAGCGAGGCACTACCTATCGCACTTCCAAACCACACAAAAAAATTAATCGACACTAACTTCGCATTTAAATGGGTAAAAGAAGCCCTGAAGTATCTAGGAATTAAAATCTCAAGTGATATCACGGAGCTATATAAACTGAACTATGTCCCACTATACAAGACAATCAGACAGGAGATAAAATCCTGGAAGGCCGGAAGTTTTTCGTGGTATGGCCGACTATCAGCCATTAAAATGAACACTCTCCCAAGACTTTTATATATGTTTAGGACCTTACCGATTAAAATCCCTTTAGTGGATCTAAATAGACTGCAAACCGACTTGATTGGCTTTATTAGAGGCAATAAAAAGGCTAGAATACCTTCCCAAACATTACTGTGACATAGGCAATTAGGAGGAGTAGGGGTTCCAAATTTAATAAACTACTACCATGCGGCAAGACTAGCGCAGACTACCCTATTCGGTAAAAAACCAGGTGATGTCAGATGGGTCCAAATAGAGACACTAATAGCAGGATACAAACACTCAGATGATATCCTTTGGGAGCAGACGGGATACACCTCTAGAAAACCACAAACCTCCATACTAACGGGAGAGATGATGGCGCTATGGAGTTCGCTATCCACCTCTCTACGTTTACTACCGTTAGACTCATTGAAAAGGCCAATTAGGACTCTTCTGCCTCAAGATTTCCACGGACAGATAGGAAAATGGGAAAACAAGGGGCTTTATAGGGTGGCAGACTTCTTACATAAAGGCAAAATGGCTACATTTCAACAAATACAGGAGAAAATACTCCCAGAAAAGCTGCACTGGTTTCTATACTTACAAGTAGCATCAGCCACTACCAAAACTATGTCTCGCATTACCACTCAAAATCCGACAATACTAGAACGTTATTCCAGTTCGAGTATTAGACACAAAAAACTTATTTCTCACATATATATCTCTATACAGACGGCTACAAACAGTTCTAAGACTTCGTTAATGGAAAAATGGGAAATAGACACGAACAAGGTCCAGACCAAAGAGGAATGGGAAGAAACCTTTTATACAGCAGGGAAGGGGCTGATTAGCGCAGATTTCAAAGAGAACTGCATTAAGACCACCTTCAGGTGGTATCTCACCCCAATAATCACATCACACTATAATCAGAGGGGCAACAAGCATTGCTATAGAGGGTGTACAACGACGGGGACATATATACATATGTGGTGGGAGTGCCCACAGGTACAGCAGATATGGTACAAGCTATCTACATTATTGAGTGAGGTCCTGTCAGAAAATATACACTTGACAATGTCCCAAGCACTTTTAAATGAATACATCAAACTAGACATGTGCACGGCTAAAAAATTCGGTTCGTTTTCGGTTCGGATCGATTCGGACTATTCGAATTTCGTTTCGGATCGAATCGGATTCGGCAAAATTTGAATAAATTCGTTTCGGATTTATTCGGATCCGAATAAATTCGTTTCGGATTTATTCGGATTCGGCTGAATTCGGTTCTATTCCGTTCCGAAATTCGGTATGTTTTTAGTACACTAACACCCATTTAGTACACTAAGTCACTAACACCCATAAACTACCTATGAACCACTAAACCGAGGCCCCCCCCACATCGCAAACCCTATAATAACATTATTTAACCCCTAATCTGCCGATCGGATATCGCCGCAACCTACATTATAGCTATTAACCCCTAATCTGCTGTCCCTAACACCGCCGACCCCTACATTATAGTTATTAACCCCTAATCTGCCCCCCCCAACGTCGCCGCAATCTAACTACAAGTATTAACCCCTAATCTGCCGACCCGATATCGCCGCCACCTACATTATAACTATTAACCCCTAATCTGCTGTCCCTAACACCGCCGACCCCTACATTATAGTTATTAACCCCTAATCTGCCCCCCCCAACGTCGCCGCAATCTAACTACAAGTATTAACCCCTAATCTGCCGACCCGATATCGCCGCCTACATTATAGCTATTAACCCCTAATCTGCTGTCCCTAACACCGCCGACCCCTACATTATAGTTATTAACCCCTAATCTGCCCCCCCCCAACGTCGCCGCAATCTAACTACAAGTATTAACCCCTAATCTGCCGACCCGATATCGCCGCCTACATTATAGCTATTAACCCCTAATCTGGTGTCCCTAACACCGCCGACCCCTACATTATAGTTATTAACCCCTAATCTGCCCTCCCTAACATCGCCGCCACCTACCTACAATTATTAACCCCTAATCTCCCGCCCCCAACGTCGCTGCTACTATAATAAGGTTATTAACCCCTAAACCTAAGTCTAACCCTAACACTAACACCCCCTAACTTAAATATAATTTAAATAAAACGAAATAAGTTTACTATAGTTAAATAAATGAATCCTATTTAAAACTAAAGACTTACCTGTAAAATAAACCCTAATATAGCTACAATATAACTAATAATTACATTGTAGCTATTTTAGGATTTATTTTTATTTTACAGGCAACTTTGTATTTATTTTAACTAGGTACAATAGTTATTAAATAGTTAATAACTATTTAATAACTACCTAGCTAAAATAAATACAAATTTACCTGTAAAATAAATCCTAACCTAAGTTACAATTACACCTAACACTACACTATCATTAAATTAACTAAATAAATGAATCATATTTAAAACAAAATACTTACCTGTAAAATAAACCCTAAGATAGCTGCAATATAACTAATAGTTACATTGTAGCTATTTTAGCATTTATATTTATTTTACAGGCAACTTTGTATTTATTTTAACTAGGTACAAAAGCTATTAAATAGTTATTGACTAATTAATAGCTACCTAGTTAAAATAATTACAAAATTACCTGTAAAATAAATCCTAACCTAAGTTACAATTAAACCTAACACTACACTGTCATTAAATAAATTAACTACAAGTACCTACAATTATCTACAATTAAATAAACTAAAGTACAAAACCCCCCCCACTAAATTACAAAAAAAAACAAACACTAAATTACAAAAAATAAAAAAATATTACAAGAATTTTAAACTAATTACACCTAATCTAAGCCCCCTAATAAAATAACAAAGCCCCCCAAAATAAAAAAAAATGCCCTACCCTATACTAAATTACAAAAGTTAACAGCTCTATTACCTTACCAGCCCTGAACAGGGCCTTTTGCGGGGCATGCCCCAAAGAAAACAGCTCTTTTGCCTGTAAAAAAAAACACAATACCCCCCCCACATTACAACCCACCACCCACATACCCCTACTCTAACCCAAACCCCCCTTAAATAAACCTAACACTACCCCCCTGAAGATCTCCCTACCTTGAGTCGTGTTCACCCAGCCGGGCTGAAGTCTTCATCCGATGGGGCAGAAGAGGACATCCAGACCGGCAGAAGTCTTCATCCAAGCGGGGCAAGAAGAGGTCTTCCATCCATCAGAAAAGTACAAAAAAACAAACAAACACTAAATTAGCAAGAATAATAAAATATTACAATAATTTTAAACTAATTACACCTAATCTAAGCCCCCTACTAGCTATTAATATAGCTACAATATAACTAATAGTTACATTGTAGCTATTTTAGGATTTATATTTATTTTACAGGCAACTTTGTATTTATTTTAACTAGGTACAATAGCTATTAAATAGTTAATAACTATTTAATAACTACCTAGCTAAAATAAATACAAATTTACCTGTAAAATAAACCCTAACCTAAGTTACAACTACACCTAACACTACACTGTCATTAAATTAACTAAATAAATTAATCCTATATAAAACTAAATACTTACCTGTAAAATAAACCCTAATATAGCTACAATATAACTAATAGTTACATTGTAGCTATTTTAGCATTTATATTTATTTTACAGGCAACTTTGTATTTATTTTAACTAGGTACAATAGCTATTAAATAGATATTTACTGTTTAATAGCTACCTAGTTAAAATAATTACAAAATTACCTGTAAAATAAATCCTAACCTAAGTTACTATTAAACCTAACACTACACTATCATTAAATAAATTAACTACAAGTACCTACAATTAAATACAATGAAATAAACTAAACTAAAGTACAAAAAAAACAAACACTAAATTACAAAAAATAAAAAAAATTACAAGAATTTTAAACTAATTACACCTAATCTAAGCCCCCTAATAAAATAACAAAGCCCCCCAAAATAAAAAAATGCCCTACCCTATACTAAATTACAAAAGTAATCAGCTCTATTACCTTACCAGCCCTGAACAGGGCCTTTTGCGGGGCATGCCCCAAAGAAAACAGCTCTTTTGCCTGTAAAAAAAACACAATACCCCCCCCCACATTACAACCCACCACCCACATACCCCTACTCTAACCCAAACCCCCCTTAAATAAACCTAACACTACCCCCCTGAAGATCTCTCTACCGTGTCTTCACCCAGCGGGCCGAAGTCTTCATCCGATCGGGCAGAAGAGGACATCCAGACCGGCAGAAGTCTTCATCCAAGCGGGGCAAGAAGAGGTCTTCCATCCATCAGAAGTCTTGATCCAGGCGGCATCTTCTCTGTTCATCCATCGGGAGCGGAGCGGCAGCATCCTGAAGACATCCCACGCAGAGCATCCTCTTCTTTCTTGATCCGACGACTAGGTGACTGTACCTTTAAGTGACGTCATCCAAGATGGCGTCCCTTGAATTCCGATTGGCTGATAGGATTCTATCAGCCAATCGGAATTAAGGTAGGAAAAATCTGATTGGCTGATTCAATCAGCCAATCAGATTCAAGTTCAATCCGATTGGCTGATCCAATCAGCCAATCAGATTGAGCTCGCATTCTATTGGCTGATTGGAACAGCCAATAGAATGCGAGGTCAATCTGATTGGCTGATTCCATCAGCCAATCGGATTGAACTTGAATCTGATTGGCTGATTGAATCAGCCAATCAGATTTTTCCTACCTTAATTCCGATTGGCTGATAGAATCCTATCAGCCAATCGGAATTCAAGGGACGCCATCTTGGATGACGTCACTTAAAGGTACAGTCACCTAGTCGTCGGATCAAGAAAGAAGAGGATGCTCTGCGTGGGATGTCTTCAGGATGCTGCCGCTCCGCTCCCGATGGATGAACAGAGAAGATGCCGCCTGGATCAAGACTTCTGATGGATGGAAGACCTCTTCTTGCCCCGCTTGGATGAAGACTTCTGCCGGTCTGGATGTCCTCTTCTGCCCGATCGGATGAAGACTTCGGCCTGCTGGGTGAAGACACGGTAGAGAGATCTTCAGGGGGGTAGTGTTAGGTTTATTTAAGGGGGGTTTGGGTTAGAGTAGGGGTATGTGGGTGGTGGGTTGTAATGTGGGGGGGTATTGTGTTTTTTTTTACAGGCAAAAGAGCTGTTTTCTTTGGGGCATGCCCCCGCAAAAGGCCCTTTTAAGGGCTGGTAAGGTAATAGAGCTGATTACTTTTGTAATTTAGTATAGGGTAGGGCATTTTTTTATTTTGGGGGGCTTTGTTATTTTATTAGGGGGCTTAGATTAGGTGTAATTAGTTTAAAATTCTTGTAATTTTTTTTATTTTTTGTAATTTAGTGTTTGTTTTTTTTGTACTTTAGTTTAGTTTATTTCATTGTATTTAATTGTAGGTACTTGTAGTTAATTTATTTAATGATAGTGTAGTGTTAGGTTTAATAGTAACTTAGGTTAGGATTTATTTTACAGGTAATTTTGTAATTATTTTAACTAGGTAGCTATTAAACAGTAAATATCTATTTAATAGCTATTGTACCTAGTTAAAATAAATACAAAGTTAGTTATATTGTAGCTATATTAGGGTTTATTTTACAGGTAAGTATTTAGTTTTATATAGGATTAATTTATTTAGTTAATTTAATGATAGTGTAGTGTTAGGTGTAATTGTAACTTAGGTTAGGGTTTATTTTACAGGTAAATTTGTATTTATTTTAGCTAGGTAGTTATTAAATAGTTATTAACTATTTAATAGCTATTGTACCTAGTTAAAATAAATACAAAGTTGCCTGTAAAATAAATATAAATCCTAAAATAGCTACAATGTAACTATTAGTTATATTGTAGCTATATTAATAGCTAGTAGGGGGCTTAGATTAGGTGTAATTAGTTTAAAATTATTGTAATATTTTATTATTTTTGCTAATTTAGTGTTTGTTTGTTTTTTTGTACTTTTCTGATGGATGGAAGACCTCTTCTTGCCCCGCTTGGATGAAGACTTCTGCCGGTCTGGATGTCCTCTTCTGCCCCATCGGATGAAGACTTCGGCCCGGCTGGGTGAACACGACTCAAGGTAGGGAGATCTTCAGGGGGGTAGTGTTAGGTTTATTTAAGGGGGGTTTGGGTTAGAGTAGGGGTATGTGGGTGGTGGGTTGTAATGGGGGGGGGGGGATTGTGTTTTTTTTTTACAGGCAAAAGAGCTGTTTTCTTTGGGGCATGCCCCGCAAAGGGCCCTGTTCAGGGCTGGTAAGGTAATAGAGCTGTTAACTTTTGTAATTTAGTATAGGGTAGGGCATTTTTTTTTATTTTGGGGGGCTTTGTTATTTTATTAGGGGGCTTAGATTAGGTGTAATTAGTTTAAAATTCTTGTAATATTTTTTTTATTTTTTGTAATTTAGTGGGGGGGGTTTTGTACTTTAGTTTAGTTTTTTTAATTGTATTTAATTGTAGGTACTTGTAGTTAATTTATTTAATGATTGTGTAGTGTTAGGTTTAATTGTAACTTAGGTTAGGATTTATTTTACAGGTAATTTTGTAATTATTTTAACTAGGTAGCTATTAAATAGTCAATATCTATTTAATAGCTATTGAACCTAGTTAAAATGAATACAAAGTTGCCTGTACAATAAATATAAATGCTAAAATAGCTACAATGTAACTATTAGTTATATTGCAGCTATATTAGGGTTTATTTTACAGGTAAGTCTTTAGTTTTATATAGGATTCATTTATTTAGTTAATTTAATGATAGTGTAGTGTTAGGTGTAATTGTAACTTAGGTTATGATTTATTTTACAGGTAAATTTGTATTTATTTTAGCTAGGTAGTTATTACATAGTTATTAACTATTTAATAACTATTGTACCTAGTTAAAATAAATACAAAGTTGCCTGTAAAATACATATAAATCCTAAAATAGCTACAATGTAACTATTAGTTATATTGAAGCTATATTAATAGCTAGTAGGGGGCTTAGATTAGGTGTAATTAGTTTAAAATTATTGTAATATTTTATTATTTTTGGTAATTTAGTGTTTGTTTGTATTTTGGTACTTGTATGATGGATGGAAGACTTCTTCTTGCCCCGCTTGGATGAAGACTTCTGCCGGTCTGGATGTCCTCTTCTGCCCCATCGGATGAAGACTTCGGCCCGGCTGGGTGAACACGACTCAAGGTAGGGAGATCTTCAGGGGGGTAGTGTTAGGTTTATTTAAGGGGGGTTTGGGTTAGAGTAGGGGTATGTGGGTGGTGGGTTGTAATGTGGGGGGGGGGATTGTGTTTTTTTTTTACAGGCAAAAGAGCTGTTTTCTTTGGGGCATGCCCCGCAAAGGGCCCTGTTCAGGGCTGGTAAGGTAATAGAGCTGTTAACTTTTGTAATTTAGTATAGGGTAGGGCATTTTTTTTTATTTTGGGGGGCTTTGTTATTTTATTAGGGGGCTTAGATTAGGTGTAATTAGTTTAAAATTCTTGTAATATTTTTTTATTTTTTGTAATTTAGTGGTTTTTTATTTTTTGTAATTTAGTGGGGGGGTTTTGTACTTTAGTTTATTTAATTGTAGATAATTGTAGGTACTTGTAGTTAATTTATTTAATGATAGTGTAGTGTTAGGTTTTATTGTAACTTAGGTTAGGATTTATTTTACAGGTAATTTTGTAATTATTTTAACTAGGTAGCTATTAATTAGTCAATAACTATTTAATAGCTATTGTACCTAGTTAAAATAAATACAAAGTTGCCTGTAAAATAAATATAAATGCTAAAATAGCTACAATGTAACTATTAGTTATATTGCAGCTATATTAGGGTTTATTTTACAGGTAAGTATTTAGTTTTAAATATGAGTCATTTATTTAATTAATTAAATGATAGTGTAGTGTTAGGTGTAATTGTAACTTAGGTTAGGATTTATTTTACAGGTAAATTTGTATTTATTTTAGCTAGGTAGTTATTAAATAGTTATTAACTATTTAATAACTATTGTACCTAGTTAAAATAAATACAAAGTTGCCTGTAAAATAAAAATAAATCCTAAAATAGCTACAATGTAACTATTAGTTATATTGTAGCTATATTAGGGTTTATTTTACAGGTAAGTCTTTAGTTTTAAATAGGATTAATTTATTTAACTATAGTAAATTTATTTCGTTTTATTTAAATTATATTTAAGTTAGGGGGTGTTAGTGTTAGGGTTAGACTTAGGTTTAGGGGTTAATAACCTTATTATAGTAGCGGCGACGTTGGGGGCGGGAGATTAGGGGTTAATAATTGTAGGTAGGTGGCGGCGATGTTAGGGAGGGCAGATTAGGGGTTAATAAAATGTATTATAGTGTTTGCGAGGCGGGAGTGCGGCGGTTTAGGGGTTAATACATTTATTATAGTTGCGGCGATTTGCGGTCTGCAGATTAGGGGTTAATACTTGTAGTTAGATTGTGGCAACGTTGGGGGGGGCAGATTAGGGGTTAATAACTATAATGTAGGGGTCGGCGGTGTTAGGGACAGCAGATTAGGGGTTAATAGCTATAATGTAGGCGGCGGCGATATCGGGTCAGCAGATTAGGGGTTAATACTTGTAGTTAGATTGCGGCGACGTTGGGGGGGGCAGATTAGGGGTTAATAACTATAATGTAGGGGTCGGCGGTGTTAGGGACAGCAGATTAAGGGTTAATAGCTATAATGTAGGCGGCGGCGATATTCGGTCGGCAGATTAGGGGTTAATACTTGTAGTTAGATTGCGGCGACGTTGGGGGAGGCAGATTAGGGGTTAATAACTATAATGTAGGGGTCGGCGGTGTTAGGGACAGCAGATTAGGGGTTAATAGTTATAATGTAGGTGGTGGCGATATCGGGTCGGCAGATTAGGGGTTAATACTTGTAGTTAGATTGCGGCGACGTTGGGGGGGGGGCAGATTAGGGGTTAATAACTATAATGTAGGGGTCGGCGGTGTTAGGGACAGCAGATTAGGGGTTAATAGTTATAATGTAGGTGGCGGCGATATTCGGTCGGCAGATTAGGGGTTAATAAAATAATGCAGGTGTCAGCGATAGCGGGGGCGGCAGATTAGGGGTTAATAAGTGTTAGATTAGGGGTGTTTAGAGACTCGGGGTACATGTTAGGGTGTTAGGTGCAGACTTAGTGTTTCCCCATAGGAAACAATGGGGCTGCGGTGTTAGTTTTTTTTCAGCCGAAACTCCCATTGTTTCCTATGGGGAAATGCCGAATTTTAACGAGCTAATTCGGATTTATTCGGAGATACGGCAGCTATTTCGGATTCATTCGGTAGATTCGGAAGTATTTTAATTCGGAAATCCGAATCGATCCGAATCTCCGAATTTACCGAATTTACCGAATTTCCGAATTAATCCGAAACGAACCGCACATGTCTACATCAAACCCTTTAACAAAGCTATAAACACATTCATACGCACCTTATGCACAGCCACCAGGATATGTATGGCCAGATACTGGAAGACTGGGACCCCCACATGGGGAGAAGTATTAGAGAAAATTAAAGCTACACATAAGATGGCTGAATCAGCCTCTTTTATACAAGGGAACCATGACCAGTTCTTAAAGATATGGAATTACTGGATTCTGAAAGGATATTAATATACAATAGTAGAAGGGCAATAGTACACAAACATTATTGAACTTAGAAAGTAAATAATAGCTACAAGGGGACATAAGACACCGACTGTTTATGAAAGACCCATGTACAACATGGGGGGCTTCCCCCCTGGATTTGCAGCAGGTGGACGGCTGAGACAGGCAAGTTACAGTTAAAGTTTATTTTTGTTTGGTTGTTTAGTATTTATTGTTATTAGTTGTAATTGGGAGAAAAGGGATTCAATCTATGTATTTGAGAGCTAATGGGAGAGGAGGATAGTGGTATTGTCACAAAGTCTATATTTTTTCTTCTTAGGAAGTTATCCACTCCTCTTTTCTGTTGAACGCTACAATGATACCTATGGACATATAGGAATACAGACTATTTTGATTGAATCTAAGTGAAAATGCTATTTTATTTTATTTTCATTCTGGCATCACATGAACTCAAGCCTACTAAGCAAGGAACTGAAAATCTCTTCTTGAAGTGGTGGGATGGGCAAGAGATTGTACCTACATGACTAATCTGTGATGTAACCTTTTTATATGATTTGCAATAAAAATAATTTCAACTAAATGTCCCGGCTGCCCGTGCAATTTTTAGGGCAAAGGTTCAGTCCAGAGCAAAATAGTAATGGAGGGGTTCAATGTATGTAAGTGCGCATGCGCAGAAGAACCGCGCAGTCTGTGAATAGCAGACAGCACAGGATGACAGGAAGCTGAATCGTCTTGCAGGCGCAGCACGTTCACAAAAAGCACTCTGTTTCAAAACATCTGTCTGCTGCTTACTTTTTCATCCACTTTGACGTGCACTGCTAGAGGAGCTCGCACCATGCCGTAGCCACCCACCTTCAAGCACCAAGGCAAAGCAGATAATCTGTGGTGAATGATTGTATAACTCTGTGCTTGTGTAACTAAACTGTAGCTTGCATAAGGCAGTGTTGCTAGTGGATAACTTTTTTGGCAGTATAATGTCAGACTACTGTAGGGTTCCATCTTTTGGGCTGGTTTACTGGCATTCAGGATCCAGTGTTAGCAGCAAGTATTCAGTTGTTTGTAATAACAATTCTGTCTTTTCTGCTTATTCATGCTGCTGTTCGATCGTGTTATGTCTGTGGCACAGTTATGACTATTTAATGGTGTCTTGTGCATGCAGCTAGTATTAGCATTAAATCGTAGTACATTACAGAAACTTTAACTCATTGATTACATGTTCAATAGAAATGTGTTTCCTTTGGCTATTATATAATTGCTAGTTCTCTAGTTTCAAACTGCTGTCTCAGAAATTACTTCAATTAATTGAGCTGTCAAATTGTTTATTTCTAATAATATAAAGACTATTACTGGCACTGTTGCCCTTACTGTACATATGTTGTATGTGTGTATATATATATATATATATATATATATATATATATATATATACACAAATACACATACAGTATATATATATATATATATATATATATATATATATATATATATATATACACACACTGTAAACACTGCAACCTGTCAGAAATAACAAAAACAAAACAGTGCCATACAAATGGTATTGAATGCCTTTTTGCTTACATTTGGCAAAAAATAAATAAATTAGTGAATGTCTTTACAGTTGGAATGATATCCCAGTCGCACACTCAGCTGGAGTGTTAGTACACGTTTTAGGTGTGCACAGGTGTGAAAACATGCTGGTGTAGTAAAATTCTGCTGTGCTATTACTGTAGCTCAATTGACACTAAATTAGTGCAATTTAACATTATAAATGCCTTTTAAAGGGACATAAACCCAATACCATTTTAAACAACTTTCCAATTAACTTATACTATCAAATTTTCTTTATTCTTTTTGATGAAGGAACAGCAATGCACTACTGGGAGTTAGATGACCACATTGGGTGAGCCAATGACAAGAGGCATATATAAATGCAGCCACCAATCAAGCTAGCTCCTGTACCTACCTAGTTATGCTTTTCAGTAATGGATAACATCAAATTAAACAAATTGGATAAGTCAATTGGAAAGGGTTTTTTTTTTTTTAAATTGCATGCTGTCTGAATTATTAAACGTATAAATCATATAAAGATCACTAGGTACATACACTAGTAAAAATACACACATCAAGGAAGAGTGATGCAATGAATGATGAAAAACATACACAGCTACACATTTCAGGTTTCAGCTTGGGACACCCACAGCTGTGTTCTCCTATCTCAGACTGTAGGCAGACACAGTGAAGATGATGCATTTTAATGGTTCAATAAATATAGAACACACTATAAGCACCGCACAGGTGCTTTTTGCACAAACTATTTTATTTCACAGTGTACCAGTCAAAATGTGCATATATTTTCTTTTTGCTCCCATTACTTTCATTAATTCCATTCCGTGTATTCTCCTTCTATACCTTTTAGTTTCATATTTTAATTATATATATATATATATATATATATATATATATATATATATATATATATATATATATATATATATATATATATAATCCAATGTTTTAGGGGACAACCTCCCCTTCATCAGCATAATAACATACAAATAAATTCACACTTAAATAGAGCAAGTGCAACAAAACATCTTAATCACACACCTGTGAGTCCACTCAAAAGCGCCAAAATTACTGTGTTTGGAACGCAAGCCATGCGTTCCATTAGCAATCTAAGCCGGAAGTGATCACTTCCGGTGTACGTGTGTTAAAAATATAATGATACATATATCCAACTATTGTGATGAACATGTCCACACCCTTAAAGTATACTCCTATGCATACCATGTGTTACTGGAAAAGGCATATTATCCCCTACGTTAATGTGTAACCCAAAGTGGGCGAAGCTATATCACTTACTTCGAACCCGCCCCTATGTTGGTCATACACATCCATCGCTTATATGTGCCGATTGAATCGCAAATGATGCGTTCCTCTGTGTGTTGTATCCGAGAATCTCCTCCCACATCGCTTCCGGTCTGCATAGTGTATGCAGCACCCGCACTGTGACTAGGGTTGCCACCTCAGCCATGTTTTCCTGGACACTTATGAGTTACACATGCTGCAGGGTGTGCAGGGAGGAACATGTATTGTGTTTCTGGACAGCACTATTCATATTCCTCCCTGCAGCATGTGTAACTTATAAGTGTTCTGTATTTTAAGGGACAGGTGGCAACCCTAACTGTGACCCATGTATCTGAACTATTAATCCTCTACTGCCCATGTAGCACCTATGCACTGAAAATTATATACACTATGTTCATTGTATCACATGATCCCCTTCCACAAAATAAACCATATGTTTAAACGACCTGCACCATAATAAATAGGCGTGGCTAAATTATGCTAATTATTTGGGTTTGGCAAAGTGGGCGTAGCTTTATGGTAGGGGTTGTGGTAAAAATTGTCATGCAGGTAATTGATAGCTGCAAAGTGTCCCTGGAAATGTTTTAAAAATGTTGGCAACTATGGCATTGGCGGGGTGATTGCCCTGTGTTTTGGCTTACACCATTGTGTGGGGTTTTTTAAACGACAGGTGATTATCAAGGGAGGTGCTGCCCTTTATGAATTCAGCATAGATAACGGTGGTTTCAGGGCAAGTTCCTATGGGAATGGATCTTCAAAAGTTAAAATGTTTGTGTTTATTTAATAAATAAGCTACAGCCTTTTATACCCCATAGTGGTGTGTTGTTGTGGTTTATTTTGGTTGTAAAGACTAGGACAATTAAAGTGAAGGTAAGTTAGCAGCAGTCTTTGTGAAGTATTGTACTTTTAAACAGATGCAATACAGAATCGCAAAGTTATTTTAAAATAAATATTACTTATTATTATAAATATTTGGGCTTTGATTTTTTCGCCTACCGTTCCGTTTAAACTCCTCCTACGAGCCATTTCCTGATTTTTCCTATATTGTGACGTATAGAGCAGTCCCACCCCGCTCTATACGTGTCTACAAGGCTCGTGCACGGCGGAGTATACGATTTGCGCATGCGCATTACTTGCGGTGTAATCCCGTCCTGTGAGTATTACAGCGCATGCGTCATTCATCCTTTGCAAACATAGTATTGAATGAATAGCAATATTCATTCATTACTATATTGTACGATAGAGATAGCAGCTGCTTTTCCCTTCCTTTCGTTACGAGTTACAGAAAGTAATTGATAGTGTTCTATCAGTCTGTAATCTGTAGCATGTGATTGCCTAATATAGTGGAACAGATATGGTGTCATAGGATGGTCAGGCTGACTACCGCTAAAAGAGGGTTATGCCACCGGGGTCACTGGTTGTGCCTCTATGTTCTTCATAACTACAGTAATAGGATTTGTTAATAAATAATATGATTGCACTGCTTCTCTAACAAATAGAAAACTATTTAATTGTTGGCCTTTATTGGCACCTCCTTCCTTTTAGTGGTCAAAAGCGGGGGGTACTTTAAAAAATGTGGTGGTAATACGGTGGGAAACTTGTGTGCTAGTTGGTGTCGGCTTTGACTCTGGACTGTTTTAAAAAACCAGATCGCCGCCATAAAGCTAATCTAACACAGCACAATAGACTGTGAGTAACGGGTGTATAGTGGCAGTGATGCGATCTCTTCTATACTACATATCTAGTAACCCGCTAATGTGCATAGGACTATTGCTTTGTTTTTGGGTGGTTATATTACGATCGTAAAATATAAAATGAACTATAGTGGAATTCTATCCAATCATATGATTTATTAACAAATCCTATTACTGTAGTTATGAAGAACATAGAGCACAACCAGTGACCCTGTGCATAACCCCCTCTTTTAGCGGGTAGTCAGCCCTGACCTCCTATGACACCAATATCTGTTCCACTATATTAGCAATCACCATGCTACAGATTACAGACTGATAGAACACTTGATAATAGCATGTGTGCTTAAAAACTGATTGTAACTAGTGACAGGTATCCCTGATTCATATAATCTAACTAGTTTATGTGTTTAATACATGCGCATGCGCGACTCAGGAACGCGCGTCCAACATAACGCTGGCTTAAAAATATTTGCCGCATGCGCAATCCCATACATTGTAGGATGATGTCACTTCACGGCCGCCGATCGGCCAGAAATTCAATTGGTAGATAGGACAATGTGATCAGGAAGTAAAAAGACATTGAAAAAACGGGTTGAATTGTAAGTATGAAAAAACATAGTTTAATTGCGGCGAAATATGCATTTACATATAACTTAAAAAAAAGATGAATGAAAGTCCTATTTAATTTAAATGAACTATGTAACTGAGGATAGCGGAGAGGGTAGCTTTACCTTCACTTTAACCCTTTAAGGACACAGCTTTCAGTTTGCTGATTGTTTTATGACAGAAACATTCCGTCATATGTCCTTAGAGAGTTTAAAGGGTCAAACAATGGAATCTTTAGAAAGTCCATTTAATGGTGAATAAAAATTATATATAATATGTGTGGGGGAACAGTAAATGAGTAAGAGGAAAATGACAGCTAAACACAAAACACCGCAGAAATGTAAAAATAGAGCCCTGGTCCCAACGTCCAACAAATTGGAAAAAGTGGTCTGGGTAACTCAGGGGTTAATTACAAAGAGTGTGAGTCTTGTCCCGTAGTAGTGGTACTTGAATATTTACTTACTGATGACATCTAGGGACCTGTCGTCACCCCCCCACGGTTACCCTGCGTTGAACATTCCAAAAAAAATAAAAATAAATGTTTTTCTATAAACCTGCAAGAGTCACGTTAAATAAAAATAAAACAAATCGGTAAAGAGATATACAATTTTGAAAGTATTATAAGTCATAACAAAAAATAACATGATACAGATACAGTTGCCATTGCCAATACAGGAGGATCCTGGCGCTGCCCGTAGTGGGCGTAGCTTCGGTATACGTGCGCGTCAATACGTTTCGTAGTGGTTACGTTCTGTACAGCGCCCCGTCATCTCTGTGGTATACGGAGAGTGACAGTAGATAGGAAGCTGACTGTGCCAGGTCGGGGAATATGCTGTGTTTCAGGATCCATCCCCGCAGGCCATTAGTCCGCGGCAAAGCACCGGAGCTCCGTGTTTGGTGGTGTTTGTGTTAGGTGAGTAGTGCGGGTTCAAATATGTGATCGCGGGCATCAGAGGATTGGAAGTTTTCCGTGAATGGAGACTGAAAAAGTATATGTGACAGCTACTATATTGGGGAATAATAACTGTCACCCAACTTGCCACTGTTATTCGGCTACTGCGGGCATAGGGTGACTGGCAGTATTCTGGCATGGGGTTAATCTCATAACCCCTACGTGATTTCATGGCCTACAGCAGATTAACCAGTTTAGTTTACTTATGTAACTTCATGGCAGAAATATTGTCTACTCCGGTTTCGTAGTTGGAATGTAACCAGCAATTAGGTAGTCACGTCCCTTACAATAATTTAACCCCTGGGGTATAAAACAAGTTTGCAAGACAATGCTGCCTCCCGTGACTGCCAAGGGGTTAATTGTGTCCGTAACAATAATATAGTGTGGGATCTTTCTGTCTGCACTATTTCTGCAGACATTTGCAAAAGCTATACAGTTGTTTAAAGATAATTTTGGATGAAACAATTTGGAACCTAATTAGTTGGGGCAAATACCAATTTGTTCTGTCCCTGCTGTTAAAAGGACAGTAAACATTTGATATTTTTATATAAAATGTTTGTGTAGTAAAATAACTTTGCAATATACTTTTCTTATTTATTCTATCCCCTTGTCATGTAATATAGCTCTAAAAATTTAGGATCTTGTAATTCTCAGAGCTGGAAATGCACACTGCACCCCTCTCAAGGATACCCATGCTACATATTGTTCCCTGATTCAATTTAGCTGATAGCAACTGCAAAATAAAGCAGTTTATGTTAGCATAATAGCTGTAGCTAGCCTTGTTGTCTGCTGACACAAGCCTGGATTTGCTCCTCTAAATAAGGCAAGTGGTAGGTGGAGTTTGACTTTTAAAAAATAATTGCAACAAAGATGTTAATTTGTTTTAGAAAAATGTTTAGATTTGGCTGACATTTTATTCTATAGCAAGACAACATAATGCATTGTAATTACATGGTGTTTACTGTCCCTTTGTTGATTCACAGAGATACTATGAGTCTAGGGGACTTCAGTACCTGCAGTTGGAAAGGAAGATCATAACTGACACACAGAATGGGTTAACGATACTAAGTGTTGTTGAAATTATTAATCTTTCAATGAATTCAGCAATTCATTGATTATTTATTTAAATCGTATAAATTATGCAAAAAAAACAAACAAACCTGTTTATAACATTTCAGCTCATAAAAGGCTTTCTTGGAATAAAATATTTCCCATACTTATTAGCAACATAATTTTAAATAAACAGTAATGTTTTATATGGATTTATTTACATAAACATGTCCTTCCAGATATTTTCACAAATGTAAGAGAAATGACACAGCTCTGTATTTTTATATAATTTATTACCTATGGGTATGTGATACCTAATGAGGTGAACTAACTTTCTTCAGCGTTCGTTACTGTATGACTCTAGTAGTAAGTAGTGAATTTTGCTTTTTTTCAGAATCACTTGAAAATATATTAAAGGGACACTGAACCCAAAATTTTATTTTGTGATTCAGATAGAGCATGAATTTTTAAGCAACTTTCTAATTTACTCCTATTATCAAATTTTCTTTATTCTCTTGGTATCTTTATTTGAAATGCAAGAATCTAAGTTTAGATGCCGGCCCATTTTGATGAACCTGGGTTGTCCTTGCTGATTGGTGGAAAAAATCCATCCACCAATCAAAAAGTGCTGTCCAGAGTTCTTAACCCAAAAAAGCTTAGATGGCTTTTATTTCAAATAAAGATAGCAAGAGAACAAAGAAAAATTGATAATAGGAGTAAATTAGAAAGTTGCTTAAAATTGCATGTTCTATCTGAATCACAAAATAAAAAAAATGGGTTCAGTGTCCCTTTAACCATTGTTATGTCCTGTTTTTTTTTTTTATAATTCTGGAAGACCATATTCCTTTTTGCCTAAAGGAAGGTATATCTGTTTTCCTAATTGGACATGTATGCCATTCTAAACTTTATGGGACAACAGTTATTGCTAGTTGTTGTTGTTGTTGTTGTTGTTGTTGTTGTTGTTGTTGTTGTTGTTGTTGTTATGTATGTGGCATTGCGATTAAGCAGTTGACAATTATCCATGCAAAAACACTAGCAATGCCAATGGAGTCTTTGTCTTGCCTACTCGAGGTAGAGTACATACAAATGACTTAGGGCTCTCATGGTAAGTAAAGAGAGGGAAATGCAAGTCAGTTCACTTGGGTGTCTTTAGTGAGTACAACTTGTCCTTAACATATCATAGGATAATTTTGAGAAATTAGATCCCCACTATTATGTACTTGAATTCCTAATTTTTCAAAATAAAATGAAGTAGAAAAAAAGATAAAACTGTAAATAAACTATAAAACATATTAAACAAAGGAGCCTTTGTCGAACTAAAGAGCAGAATTATCCATAAAACTAAATGAACTCAAGTATAGGAAACTGAAATGAAAGCATCACAAATTGTTAATGTTGAAGAAATAACATTGTTTGCACATGGACTTACATTTCTCAAACCATAGCCATGTGGTTGACTATAAAATCTAAATCTGCTTTGTTAGGATTTTAACTAACTGAGTTATCCTAAACCAAGAAAAAAACTCCAATGGAGGCATCTACTTAGAGGTGGTAAGGAGGACACATTTTTCAGTATTTTTTTTATATAAAAAATTGAGATTAAATCTTGTGTTCCAAGCTAAATCTCAGAGAACATTAAGCAGTGCAATATTCATGTCTATGAACAACTGAAAGTCAGAAACATGCTTAGGTGAAAATATACTTCTCGTCTTCACTGTATAATATACTGGTACTGCTAATAAAAAGCAAATAAACTGTCTCATAAAGATCTCAAATAGAAATCATTCCCCTCTATTATACTCAGAAAATACAATAATTGGAGCAAATAACAAAATAAAAAAAGAGTTACAAAAGGGAACAAAGACAGGAGTATATATATCCAGACTTCTCTTTTCATTAGGAGTTAGACTGTCAACCCCCTAAAAGTGAAGTATCAAGATTTCTCCTATGTAAAACGAAAATAAGGTGTAGCAGCACCAAACATAAAATTAAACACACCAGAATAGAAAGGATTTCTCCTAGCTTGGTGCTGCAATTAACAGATATGTGCACAGTTCATGCCATTCCTACTCACTGTAGTGAATATAGAAAGTATGATATTCTCATAGATGTAGTGGTAGGTGTAAAAATATCCTCTCACCTGTCCTCATAACCAATACCAAGAGCCTCTCTTAATTTTCATTGTAGAGTAACCTAGCAGGAACTGTAGGCAGTCCATCAAAGATAGAGATTTTGTGTGTCAATTATTGCAGCTGAAAAGGCTTGATGCCTTTCTGTCTCAAATACACCAAATATCCGATGATTGAAACTGGTTCATTAGCTGGGCATGTTGTTTACTATTTAAGTGGCTGGCAATATCAAGCTTTTAAGGGAGACAATCATGTCACGGGGGCACACACATGATTCTCCATATCTATATGTCCCGTGAGTGTAATTGCAAATTGCCTAGGTATTAAAATTGTTTGAGCAACGAGCTTTCTGATGGGGGAGACAAGATATAAAGTCTCCAGCTAATCACTGTCTGTTATTCAGACATCCACAGATTCCGGTCCATCTTTTCTGCCAAGGGATGCTCCAGCTGGCCAGGTAATAATTAACTGGGGGGGGACGGGACTAATTTACGGGTACAAGGGTCCAAGCCAGACGGAGCTCCTTTCAAGGCAGCTTTCACCATTGCCTGCCCACCAAGAAGCCACAGTTAATTGTAGTTAATGGTAGTGTATTTCAATCAAATGAAAGTGAATTTCAGTCCATAGATAATCTGAGTATATGTTTACTGCTTATTAGTGAGGGACCAAGTCCTTTTGGGGGGGTGACATTTGACAGTTTCTACAATTAAGGGACCAGTGAACATCAGATGTGGGTGGATGTACAAACAATCTCTGATGTAGGGATCTCCCATGTTTTGTAAGTAAAGAATGAAACAGAATGCACTGACAATAATATGTTATGGCCACAGATAGTGTTGTGAAATACAATAAACATTACATAGGAAAAAGGGAGAGGTATGATGAATGTTCTGAAACCTAGGGTTCACAAATACTAGACACCATGATGCTTTTTTTTTTTAAAAGGTTTAGAGAAAAACCTGGTGTGGGGTTATAGTTGCTTTTTGTTTTTTTGTGGCATGCACAATGCTTATGACTTCCACCTGTCTGACACGTGAACATGCAGTAGGACTGGCCTCAGGGCCCCTCCTTCCTTTATTTAAGTTCATTCTTGGCTGCAAGGAAGAGGCAGCATTCAGCACATGAAGCATTATCAGGTCACTGGACCTGTAAGGTTTCAGTTCAGACACTAAAACCACCGCCTGCAGGTTTTGTTACTTGCCAGTCCAAGCAGGTTAAATCTCTGCTATATATTAAGAGCTGTTCATGTGGTAAAATTATTGTTCCCTATGTTACTGGCAATCAGGGGAGTTAAAAACATCTGCTGTGATGTTTCAGCTAATTTATGGGATAAATACTGCCAATGAGCGTCAGGGCGACAGAGGATACATTATTTGTACGTGTGTGTTGTTACAAGCAATAAAGAATGTTAAATCGCTGTGTATATGTAACTGGAAGCCAATAGAATGATTTTTTTGCATGTCTACTGGTAGTTACTGGGTGCATATTCTGGTTATCTGGGAGTTTTAGATCAGGTTGTTATAGCAGACAATAACTTTAATGACTGCTGTAGATAGCTTGTAATTTAGGAGATAAGATCACTCATACATTGTATTGCATTCTAAAAATAGCATGAAACAATTCCCGTTCTTACATTTTTGGGTAATGTTCTGGACTTGACAAATGTATAGATCCCTGCTCTAACACATGGCCTTCAAGAGCTGAAGGGCCACAGTAGCTTGGGATAACTAGCCAGGTTTTGTGAGGTGCTCTCTGACAGCCAAGGTGAGGAACTAACTGAGATTACTATACTTGTTGTTTAGAGAGCGGTTTAGTAATTGCAAGCTTTTTGGGTTAGAGTTGCAGAGGCAATCCCCACACTGATTAGTCTTGATTAGCTCCTCAATGTTCTGGATATTGTCTGCCCTGGAAGATTAAGAAAATGCCTAGCTCTGGGGAAGTGCCCATTGATACTACTTACTAATTAATACTTTTTATTTTATGCCTTTGTGTTTTATGTGGAGAAGATATGTTAATAATTAACCAATAGCAATAAATAATTTCTGGTTTATTATTATCAAAGGCCAAGAAAAGAATAATTACGTGAGAGGTAAACCAGTTTACTGCTTTGCTTTGTTCACTAATGCTTGTCAAACCTAAGGATCAGGAACCACAACACACCACCCACCAGTGCTTTTTTTTTTATATGACCCCCCCCTCCAAAAAAAAAATACCACAAATATTGTGTCTGGACCATGGAGGTATTTTACAGAACTTTCAGGTGGATTACATGCGTCCACAAGAGATTTATGTATAGCACTCAGTTTACTATACACAGAGGGCTAGGTTACAAGTGGATTGCTAAATTATCGAGCTTGTGGTAGCAATTAGCGCTCCGATAATTAACTAGAGATTAGATCTGAATAATTTTCTAAGAAGTGCCCCAAATGCCCTCAAAATAGAGGGCATTGTGGTATGTTTTTTTTTTTTTTTTAAATTAGGCAGTTTTGTGGCTTTAAAGTTGGTGGAGTGGGGGTTGGTAAGAAAAAGTCACTGAAAGTGCCTTTACATTGCGGTCTATGGGAACTGTGTGTTCCCATTAGAACGCAATATAAATATATAATGTATATGATTATATACATATATATTTGTGTTATTATGGTGTATATATACATATTAACACATAAATATATATGTATATATTCATATACATATATATTAAAAAATGCCCATCGCTGCGCTACTTACCTCTTTCGCTGAAAGAAAAAAGCACGCTCTTGTGGGCTCAATTCTTCCTTGCAATGCGAACGCGAGTTCGCATTGCAATAACTTGTAATACCAGTGCACATTATCATGCACTGGTATTACAAAGTGGAGCACTTATATAGCTTGCGTGCAAGCAATATTTAGCGCTCCACTTGTAATTTGGCCCAGAGTGTTAAAATAATAACAGGCCCTTACTCCTGTCCACTCTGGTTGGACCTAATGTATATGAATATAAAGAAATTCTTTTAAAACTTTTGCTAACTGATCTCTGTTTTATGTGTTTGGTTTTTTTTTTTTTTTTTTTTTTTTTTTAATGGAATTTCTAAAATAGGCTGTTAGAGTGGACAAAATATGGTAGCTCCTCATTTGAAAATGTTTGGTTCTATTATATATTCACAGTAAATAGCTAGTTATTTAATATATACATGTGCGCTATTTTTTTAACTTGATTTAGGTAGTTGAACATTCCTAATTGGTTGTAAATGTTTAAAGAAATATGAAAGTCAAAATTAACCTTTCATGGTTCAGATAGAACATGTAATTTTACTCAATTTACTTCTGTTATTAAATTTATTTGGTTCGCTTAGGCCCCTCAGGAATAGCAATGCATTATTGGTAGCTAGCTGGTGATTGGTGGCTACAGACATGCCTCTTGTCATTGGTTCTCTGAATGTGTTGAGCTAGGTCCCAGTATTGCTTCTCTGGAGCTGACTTCAACTATGTGTTTGCCGGGGTTAAGTACACAGTTATATGCAAGCAGTCGTGTAATAATAAAATGCCCTAAGACATCAGATCATTTTCAGTTTGCACTTTTATGTCCCTTTAACACAACTGATATCAAAAATATTTTAGCTAAATGTTATATATGACGGAACTATAACATCTAAAAACTTGTTTATAGTAGAAGAGAATGGCATTCTTGTGTTGAAATACTGGTATCAGATAGCAACCCTGTGTCCTTGGACCGAGCTGTAACTTGTTGACATACATCTGCTGTTGTTATAATCCGACTGCATTCATTTAGTATTTTTAGTGCAAGTGATGCTGATTTGCTGCATTTCACACTGCAATCCTGTCCATCAGATTAAAACTTTAATCATCATTCAATATATTATTATTTATTATTATTATCATTTATTTGTATAGCGCCGCAGAATTCCATATACGAGTCTAGCTATGTTGTATGTAATGTTTGGTACTATTCACAGTATTTTTTTTAAAGGGTCATGAGTCAAAATTAAACTTGTATGATTCAGATACAGTGTGCTTTTTAACCCTGTTGCTTCTTAACACACTTTGTCACCCGGTTATGTGGCGTAAATTCAATGAGCTGGACTTTTCCAACTGAGAAGATTGACAGCCCATGCTCGATTGGCTGCACGCAAGCAGGGGTCGACATTGCAAACTAGGCGTAGTGTGACTTTGATAAAATCTGCTGTATATGCAATAATGCTTGTAATGTTGTTGTTATATATAAATAATAAATATATATATAATCTGAACACAAAACTTGCACTCTCTGGTCTTTTCTTGAAAAAATCCTTTACTGTTAAAATAGTGATGTTTCGGGGACAAAGTATCCCCTTTCTCAGACCTATATATAGTATATAGTATTCAAGACAAGCATGCTCTCAAACCAAAGGTACGTTAAAACACAGGATACAAAGAGAAAAAGTAAATAGGAAATATGTTTTATAATTGTACACTATATCTCAATCATGAAAGTTTAAAGTGAATGTAAAATTTGATGAATCAGTGCCGGTTTTTAATAATCCTATTAAAAACATGGGCACCTTTATTCATCAAAATTTTAAATTTTCAACTGCTTTTTTTTTTTTTTTAAAAAAATACTTACCTTTTCTTTCTGCAAGCAGCTCCAGCACTTCCTCCAACCGTCGCATGCCTCTGCCGATGTCAGAAATGACTATTTCGGCCTTCCACCAATCACGGTGTTGCTTTAGGCAATGATTCCCCGGGGGGGAAGCCGTGATTGGAGGATGCCGGGCTGGAGAAGCGCTGGAGCGGCTTGCAGAAAGAAAAGGTGAGTATTTTAACAAAAGCAGTGTAATTTAAAGTTTGATAAATGAAAGTGCCCCTGTTTTTAATAGGATTATTAAAAACCGGGCACTCATTCCTCAATCTTTACTTCCATCTCCCTTTAAAACCATGAGAGCTTAAACCTTTTGGATTCCAGCCTGCTGATTGCGTGTATCTAATGAATTCCTAAATGCCAAATCTATCCGTTTATATAATAATCATTTTAAGGGGCCTTGTAGTCCACGTTTTAAAATCTACCAGTGCACCTTCCGTGACTCCATTTTAAACCCTGTTGCTGCCAACCCCTTGTCATCACCCAACGCCCAGTTCATTTAGAGATGTGCATTTGGATACTTCGTTGAGGATCTGAATGTGAAAGTAGGTGGCTCCTTGTGCCGTTCGGATCTTTTCGTAGCCGGATTGATGCTAGTGAAAGATAAACAGACACTAAGATCTGTGCAAATCCAGATCTTAGTGTGGGGAACTTTCACTAGAATCAATTTGGCTACAAAAAGATCTGAATGGCACAAGTGGCCACCTACTTCTGCTTTCGAATCCTCATAAAGCATCCAAATGCTAATTTCTAGAAGACATAAAGCCCTCTCTAATATAAGATAGCACAGATCTCTCACCCAACTACCACATACAGAGCTGGAGAAGCTGAATTTGCGTGTGGTAGGTGGGTCTGATCTGATGTACCTCACACTTCAACTAAAATATAATACTTAAAGGATTTGAGCAGAGGGTGAACATTGTTACAAGCAAGTTGTAAGTAGGGAAATTGGTATTTAAATGTTATAAATGGTGTATTGAATTATTGGGCAGATCATTTGCTAAAGGAAGATTTTAAAAAGTGTTCCCTTGAAATATTACATTTATAAAATAAATAAAAAATGAACAACTGCAAAATCTCCAGTGTGTGAATAACAATTATATTTGCATGTGGCTTAAAAAAAAATCTGGAGTGGGTGAATAATTCTTGTTTCATCCTATATCATTCATGATTGAAACTATAGAAGTTGGTGCTTTATAAATAATGACTCTTCAGTGGTAGCAGTCATCATTCCCCTAGAGTAGTGTATCGATCACATAGTTGTATTCATGTACAATTAAACCGTGCATTCTCTTTTGTTGCTGCGTGGATCTTCCCTGGTGATTTGAATTATTATGCTTCATTGCAGGAGATGATGAGCAGTCTACAAAAATGGCAGAGAGCTGGGGAAAATGAAACGTGCAAGCAACTGCCTCGGATGGGTTTGTTGCTATCAAACTTGACAGCAAAAGGTTAGTCTTATGTACCTTGTTGTTGAGCTGTGTAGCTTTACCATGTTTGCCTTCCCTAACTGTTTACTTATCAATAGAATTATGTTGAAGAGCAAAATAACTGGATAGAAACAGGTCAAATTGTAACAAGTTGAATGTCTTTTTAATGAGAACAGCGATAAATATTTCTGATTACTGTAGCCTTTTTTTTTTTTTTTTTTTTTTGCACATAGTGGATGATTCTGTGCTTACTAAACCAACTTTATTTTGTCACTGCTATTCAGTGGGCATCAATACAGCAAAATCAGTTGTGCAAACACAAAATTCTTCCCAGTTTCAATTTAAATGTAAACTGGTTTTGATTTAACCTATTTTCAAGCAAGGGTAATGTATGAGGATTTGTTTGCGCATCTTTCGTTTGTATAATTGAATTTACAGTTTTAATGTTATTTTTATGCACACTGGTGGGCTAAGGTGTATGCATATTTGTTAGTTACGTGCAGGCTGTGTGCACAGTGCAAGTGGTGATATGCAGGTATGCATATGGCCATATGTAGTGCTCTCCAGAGGTTGCTGAAATGATACATTTTATAATGCAGTTGGCTACTTTTAAATTTCTTTTAATTTAATTGAACGTATCTGTCTGTTTAGAGCGTGATTCTTCAAAGCACAGGTTGGGACCCATTACTGGGTTGCTACACCATGTTTACTGGGTTGTGATGTGTGGGTGTTATTAGTGTGTGTGTGTGTGTTATATGAGAATGTGTGGTGTGTTTGTGGTATATGAGAGTGTGGGTGGGTGTTGTAGGAGAGTGTGTGTGTTTTATATGAGAATGCTTCAGAAATTTCCAGACCAAACATAAAAATAGGGTTGTGAAAGTATGTGGTAGTATCATGGCACTGGGTCTTAGGAAAAAAAAGTTTGAAGAGCCCTGGTTTAAAGCCGTTTTTATTTTTTATTGCATTTGATGTTTAACAATTTTATATGCTGTAAGGTATTCTAAAACAACCAATCTCTAATCTAAATATATTTTATTTTTCAGTGAAACATGTCTACAGTTTTCCCAAATCTGTATCCTTTTTTATATTGCAAGATCTTGTGTCTAAAAATATTCTAAAGATTTCTGGCTTCTCAAAGGAACTACAGAAACACTTTTCTTTGCAGTAGCTAGTAGTTATGTGGACATTTAAAAATGCTTTCTGCATGATCTGCTTGTACCATGGGATATTATTGGTGTTTCTTTCACATGAATGAGTTCAGTTGAGAGAAGGACTAGAGACATATCTCTCATGTAATAAGTTGTAGTAAAGCTTTCTACTCTAGCTTGCTTTATGCATATGTTGTTTAGTGAAAACTATTTATTTTGTAAGTGTCAGAGTAATATGTTTAGTTATGATGCCGGAATTCTTAAAAAGGATCTTTTGCATTTTTTTTACTTTTTATATATTGTATACAATCTATGAGGGCATCTCATAATTTCTTTAAACTGTTACCACGTTCGAGTGTCAAAACCCGAGTCCAGAGAATAGTTATTCAAGAGAGATGTGTTTTTGTTCTACACAATCAAAAGGATGTAAGGCAGCAATAAAGAGAAAAAAATGCTCTAACGCATTATTAATTTACGCCACCACCAAAAGAGGATAAACAAATTGTTAAACTTGGCTCTGGAACAGCTGGGGACACACATAAATCTAGCCATAAAAGAGACTATGCAAACAAGGTTGTGTGGAAATCCTGTTAGACAATTACTTTAAAAATGTTTTCACTGTGCAGCCCTTTAACAAATCTAGACAAATTATAAGACTTGTTTTTCCCACAATAAACCTCTAGATAAATTGTTTCCAATACAGCAAAGGATTATGGGTAATATATGAACATTAGGTTCACAATTTCTCCCTTTTAGCCACATCATTGCTGTCTACACAGCTTTTAATATTATCTAGGGTTAATACGGTGATACAGAACCATCCAAGGACAGCTATTTCATGGTTTTTTGCCACTCATCAGCTGGGAGTAGGTTAAATCACTGCTGGGTGAAGTTGATTTCCTTGCGAAAAACAACTTTTAAAATTATGGGGAGTTGAAAAGTCATATTAAAATCCTCCACTGTGCACAGATTATAGAGAGAATAACTCATTGTGTAGACAAATCAGAAGAGCTGTTTTTCCCCCACAGAAAACCTCTAGATACAGTGTTCTCCCCAGGACCTTTTTAATGGGTGCACCACCAAGCTAAAATTTTTAGCCAATATTAACATTTTTTCGATGTTTATTGCACAAATTATCATTAAACAAATGTATGTTAAACTGTGCAATTATTATTATTATTATTATTATTATTATTATAATCTTAAGTTATACAAAAAAATATTAATATAGATCAAGACTCGGAATAGACATTTAAACTCCTCATTGATTATGTTCATATACTGTACAGAACATGTACAGTGTACAAAGTTTATTGCATCCTTTACAAGATTTTTTTTCAGATCCTGTAGTGTGTGTTCCATCTAGTTTCTTTATTGGGGAGAATGGAATTCCATTGGAAGTAATTGCTGGAAGTATTTCTGCTGATGAACTAATATCAAAGTTATCCAAAGTGAAACAGGTGCTGTACCTATCAAATTCATGGTGATCACACACACGTCTTAACTGCCTTTCATATACAGTGCTTCCAAACAATTACTGTTATGGCTGTCTGAACCTAAAGAATGATATTGGGACTACCTAGGGAATAGCCTTCTGTTTACTGAAATGTATCACTTAATTTATTAGTAAATGTATTATTTATTATCAATTCATTTATTAAACTTGTGGTATTTTGTCCCTTTTGCATGTCTCATAAATTGGGGTTCATATAGGTTTTTCTGAATAATAGGCCTACATTTTAAAGTGTACTTTTTTTAGAATGTCTGAGTCTCACAAATCTGTACTGTCAAACAGACCACTTTGCTGTAAAAATGGGTTAAATGAACCGTTGTCTCTGTACTCCTCATTACTCATGTTTTTTATAATCCTAGATGCATACACAGAAAAATCATGGTTTGTTGCAAAATTCAAGTCTTGTGGAAAGTCCTCCTGTTGAGTGTTCAGCTCAATCTTGCCCTGTTCCTGAATGTAACAACATTTCTAATAATGTGCAACCGGTAGAGATGGAGCTTGCTTCTTCAGCATCTTCCACAGGTGATTGTTTTAGTTCAAAACGCATTATTTATGCTGTATACAGTGCCGTTAGTGTTTCATTTGTGCTTTGACAACTTTATTCTTTTAGATTCTGCAGCACTAACAGAAAAATCTGAAGACTCAACTGAAGTTGTCATTCAGTCAACACCAGAATCCAAATCAGATGACGACCTTGCAGAAAGGGTTCAAAGGTGAGGTGGGAATTGATCTTAAAGTTACATGGAAGTAGCTAAAATGCAAAAAAGTGCTTTAAAGTAAACAATTTAGGGTTATAAATGTTGAACATTCTTGACAATGTGAAGTAGAGAAACTGAACGTACAAGGCTAAAGGGCCATTATAGTTAAAAAATGACATGCTCTTATTTATTAGAGCAAGTCATTTTAAGACTAGGGACCCTGCATCTCTGTGGTTTAACCCCCGCAAAGGCCAGTCGTAGGATCTAGCTATGTAACTAGCACAGCTGATTGGACCAGCAGCAGTTTCCACTTGGTAACAGCACCCATGCCCATTTGCAGGAGTTAAATAGAGGTACATGGTCATTAGATTTAAAATGACATGCTCTAAAAAAAAAATTCAGCATGTCATTTTTTTTTACTTTAATGTCCCTTTTAATGATCATTTCATTAGTGACAACAGAGTGAAATGTTGGAAGAAGCTAAATGTCCCTTTTAATGATCATTTCATTAGTGACAACAGAGTGAAATATTAGAAGAAAATGTACATTATTGGTCTGATATAAAGCAAGTGGATCTTATCTCTTCTTTATAACAAAGGGAAAAAATACTTTCTACACCAATACTACATTATAGGCTCTGGTAATAGAATGCTTCATATAAAACATGTACCTGTGTTTATAAACAAGCACATTTCATATTTGCCATATAACTTGTGGCTTTGGATTCCTAATGCAATAAAATAGGCAGACAGCAGTCACTCTCTGTGTTTTGACATCATGTACCCTGTGATCAAATCATCCAGCATCTTATGTGAGTGCTCATTGTGTATCCCTATAAATTCTTTAGAAATATATTCTTGCCTATTCTGTAAAAATGAATATACACTCATTGATGGTAAAAATTATTTTCAGTGTCAGTATGAAATTCAGAGCTTAAAGGGACATTATACACTAGATTTTTCTTTGAATAAATGTTTTGTAGATGATCCATTAATGTAGCCTATACAGGTGGTTTTTTTTTAGTATAGTTTTGCTTATTTTTAAATTACATTGCACTGATTTTCAGACTCCTAACCAAGCCCCAAAGTTTTAGGAGAATACTGATGTATACTGACTTCAGCTTGCTCCGGTTTGTGTAAAGAGTCTTTTCATATGCAGGGGGAGGGGGGAGTGTCTGTTTTTTTTTTTTGCTATAGAACCACTTGCAGTGGGTGTTCCAGCTAACCTCATCAACAGAGCTAAACTGGGATCTTCTAAGTAAGTTTTTAAACGGTTTTATACTGGATTTTTAGATCAGTATCTGTGCATTTTATTCTTTATAGTAGTGTCTATTACATGCAGTTAAATGAAAATTGGTGTATACTGTCCCTTTAAGATAACCATTAGAGCTGCAACAACTAATCGTTATACTCGATTATGAAAATAGTTGTCAACAAATCTCATAATAGATTAGTTGGATTGCATTTAGTTGGTCTGTGCACGACACCAGCTGCTTTACTACAATGATCTCCTGCACATGGTATTGTGTTTTATGAAGTTAAAGAAGTCCAAAACGAGCCTCATAGTAGAAAGATAAAATCACTCTTTATTTCATCCATTTAAAAGCATACAGGAACAGAAGGATGGATAAAAACCCTTGGCCAAAATTTTGTCACAAGGACCGTAATCGTAGACATAATTAGCTAAGTCTGTACACAGAATTTAAAGGCTCAAACTCTGTTTGATTGAATTAAAAAACAAATGGCTAGGGAGATTGATACAGCTTAAAGGAACAGTTACATACAGTTTAGAAAATGGGGGTTTAGCATGGTGCATAATTATAATATTTTCCTACCTAATGTAGAGTAAACAATCAGCCTAACATAAACACAAACATGATGTAATCAAAAATCAGAAGCAGGAAATTATTCTGACTAACATCATCAGATGTGTGAAAACACATACATTAGACACAGAGATCTTAGACCTTGATGACTGAACAGAACCTTCATATTAAAACAAGCAGCTATAAGTGGTAGGGGATTATCATAGCGTCCGTCTAGTTAAGAACCTAAAGATAGATAGAGAAGAGCATACCATTCAGGAGGTAGATAAATAAAATAACCTTCGCAAGCAGATAACTAAACTCCATTATCTCTGCCAATAATTGATGATGTCATATTCTGAGTTGAACCCAAAGGAGATTAGACTATTAAGTCTAAATATCCAAAATATTTCTTGCCTGCAAAGCATAGAGAACCTGTCCTCTCTTGATCTGCTCAATGGCTCTCCTTTTTAAAATGTGTTACGTCCTGCCTATGTACCTCTAGATAATGCTGAACAAGGCCTTTCACCTGTTATATAGGATAAGTGCTCCCTAATACACATGCCTACTTCCCTAGTAGTTCTGCCTATGTAGTATTTCTGACATTGGGTACAATCAACCAGGTAAATGACAAATGTACTTTTACAGTTTACACACCCCTTAGTGTCAAAAACTTCACCAGAATGTGTGGATGTAAATGTTTTGCCTATTTGGACGTGATCACAAGAGGTGCATATCCGTCTCCCACACCTATAGGTTCCATTGCAATGAAGCCATGAGCTGCGGACCCTCCCATCTCTAAGCAGGCTTGGTGATAGAATATTACCTAATGTGGCTCCTCTCTTAGCAACAAACATACACCCCTCTTCCACAGCACTCCTCAGTTTCTTATCTCCCATAAGTATGGCAAATTTTTGTGGATTATTTTACATACTTGATCGTATCGATTAGAAAATGAGGTAACAAATTTGGGTTTAGTTTGTTTTGGGAAAGCTTCCAGATTCTTACTTCTAGGGGTTCTAGATAAAAGGGAGTTTCGCTCCATTTGATTGACATCAAAAAAAGGCCCTATCAGTGTTCTTAAGGTACCCTCTTTCCCTCAATCTATTACTTAGATCTCTGCTCTCTTCAAGAAAGGCACCATCTAGGATGCAATTGCGTCGCATTCTCATAAACTGCCCTTTGGATATGCCCTTAAAGACAAGCCTAGGGTGGCTATGCTATGCCCTTAAAGACAAGCCTAGGGTGACTGCTCCGAGCATGAAGCAAGCTATTGCCAGCAATAGGTTTCCTGAAGAGAGCAGAGACCACCTTGCCCTCCAATGGTAAACCCTTCTGGGAAATATCCAGAAAGGCAATGATGTCCTTCTTCCACTCAAAGGTGAACTGTATGCCTACATCATTGGTATTCAAACCTTCCACAAACTACATTGCCTGCATGAAATCAGCTGACCACACCATAAGCAAATCGTCAATATAGCGTACGTATTTGACGATATACGGGGTAGGGGGCACACCACTACCTCCATAGACGTGGATCCTCTCCCACCACCCCATGAAGAGGTTGGCGTAGGAGGGAGCAAATTTTGCTCCCGTTGCCGTTCCACGCCTCTGGAGGTAGTAGTGTCCCTGAAACATGAAGAAATTGTGTTCCAAAAGGAACTTAACTACCCGTACCACCAATTCCTTCATATCAAAAGATAAGTCAGAGAGTAGGTCTAAAAAATATTCTACTGCTCTCAAACCATGTATATGAGGGATGGAAGAGTACAGCGATACGACATCCACAGTCAACCAGCTTTACTCTTCCCTCCAAAGTACACCTTCCATGATATGTAAAGCATGGGTAAGTATCCCTTATGTAGCTGGGTAGTTTGGGAACCAAAGGTTGCAAAATTGGTCAACCCATTTGGACAAAGGTTCCATTAACGAGCCTATCCCAGCCACTATGGGTCTACCTTTGACATTGACTACACTTTTATGAACCTTGGGGAGGTGGTGGAAGATGGGGACAACTGGGTCACTCACCAGTAAATGGTTCGGTGTTTCATAATTCATCAACCCATCCTTCATCGCCTCATCAACAAGGTGCCTAAGTTCACAGGAGAACCTCTGGGTAGGGTCCCGTAAAGTTCCAAGTACGTGTCTGTGTCATTCAGTTGGCGTTGGGCCTCGGCCACATAGCTGGATTTGTCCATGATCACAACACTTCCACCCTTATCTGACTGTCTAATTATAATCTGATCATTGTTCTTTAAAGCAGTTAGTGCTTCCTTCTCTTTCATGGTCAGATTGTGTGGTCCACCTTGTATGGCCATGGACAACTTAGTCAGGTCCTCAAGCACTTGCTGATGGAAAACCTCTAGGGATTTACCCCTAACATGAATAGGATAAAAGGTAGACTTTGACTTAAAATTGGACAGAACTGTACCCCCTGTAATTTCATCATGGTCTCTACCTTCATAATGCAGGTCCTCAAGGGATACAACAGCACAGGCATCTGTAAAGTCAAAATCTTCATTAGGACCAGTAACACATGGTACAACATCACCATATCTATCAATGGAAATGCCAGTATCAGAAAAATACTTGCGGAGCGTAAGGTCTCGTACAAGTTTAACATCAAGGATTGTCTGAAACAGGTCAAAACTTCTCGATGGAACAAACCCTAAACCATAATTAAGCACTCTGCGATCAACATCTGACAGTGGATATATTTATCACCATGTCTACTGGTACTTCTTTTGCTTTTTGTTTTTGTCTCTTAAAGAATACCTGGGCTGTTCTTGATTCCCTGTTTGTGTGATTGGGGTGGCCATATTCTGTTTGCCCTGTGAAAAACCTGCACATTGGAATGTTGCAAGGTCTAGCCCTTTTTATTACTGGAGCCCTTAAGTATACTCCTATTTGTACCCCCTGAAGGAATGGGTATATTTAATGGTTGTGGCTGATCTTCCTCCCCAATACCCTGTTCCTCACCTGAAATCCCTTCAAAACTGAGGGTCCGCTCCTACTGATCGAGTCTCACTACAAGGGTCCGCTCCTACTGATCGAGTCTCACTACAAAGGGTCCGCTCCTACTGATCGAGTCTCGCTACAATGGGTCCGCTCCTACTGATCGAGTCTCACTACAATCTGCCTGATAGCGCACACAACCTATCAGGATTACTATATCCCCACAGTTGCTGACGCAAGAATCCTGAGACGTGTGGATTGGCCCTGCATCGGTCATGTGATTGGGAGTATCCAGGAGGAGTCAAGCAGCGTTACGAAGCTGAAGCATCTCCATGCTGCTCTGTGCTTCCTTATCCAGAAGTCTCAAATCTGCCAATTTCCAGCGGTCTTATCAAGTACATCATAGATGTGGGTGAGTGAAAATTGGATTACTATATATTTGTTTTGTGTGGTGCACACAGGGGAAGATGCTATGCTGATGTCTTAAATAGTGAACAGCGGATGTCCCAGCACTGTACCCAGATGTCACTCACACTGATTACCCGGTCTGATAGCAAGGGGTGAGATTTACAGCACTAGTTTGACCACTTTTTATAGTTTTCCTTTTCCTCATTTGTTGCAAGCCCCACCCACACTTTATTAAGCTTGTACTTTTGACTATTCAAACAATAAGGTCTGACATTGGCTGGCTTATACTGTGTGTACTCTCCACTTTAACTTGTTCATCATTTCTTTGTATTGTGTTTTATGGTTTATGTATTTAGCCTAAAGGACGTCTACAGACATTTTACTTCTCACTTTTTCAGGACAGTATAAGTTTACAACTACTCCTGGCTTAAGTGCAACCCAGAAATAAGAGTTCTCATTTGCATTGTTTATATTAAATCAGGTGATTTGGGACTATGCTTTGCATGATATAGTGCTGAACTTGTTGTTTACGCCTAGCCCTAGATATGGGAGTTATTTGAACCGATGTGCACTATTATCTGTTTGCACAATTATTAGCGGATTGCTTGCTATTGCTGATTATATGTACTGTATGGATAAATATGTAAGGCTTTGTCCTGTTGTGGATATAAAGTCCTTAGCGCTTTTGACTTCTTAATTGTTTTTTTTTTTCAAATATTTTTAATTAATTGCGATAATATGTACCAGATTCAACCTCTATAAGCATATATCTGTTATTTTTACAGAGGACTAGATATTTGTCCATAACCTTTTAGCTAGTTATTTACAATTTTATATAGATATTCAAGATATTTCTTTGTTAGAATGAAGTCCAGGATTACATTGTTTGCTAGGCACCTTGTCAAGGTGGAAAACACTTAGCATTGTTTGAAGAGCTAACAAAGATAAATATCCAACTTTGGCAAAATTGGCAAAACCCTATTTATGCATCTCAGACACCAAAACACCATCTGAGCACCTCTTCTCTGCTGCAGGCAACATAGCTGCATAGCTGCAAACAGAGAGCCAGCGTCAGCCAGGAGTATGTGGACATGTTTACAGTTTTGCACGAGTGAATAATAGAATGTTATAAACAGTGATAGTCTACCTTTTCTAGTTCTACCTCCTTTTCAAACTGTTTGTGGTTTTGCTTTGCTTAATTATAAAATGTGTTCTGCTGCTTAAAAATTAGACAAACAGTTGTGTTAATGTAAAGTTTTAGTCTTAAAGGGATATGAAACTCAACAATTGTCTTTCATGATTTATTTAGAACATACAATTTTAAACAAATTTCCAGTTTACTTCTATTATCAAATGTTGTTCCATTCTCTTGGTATCATTTGTTGAAAGAGCAGCAATGCACTACTGGTTTGAAACTGAACACATGAGTGGCCATTGACAATCGGTGTTTATATATGCAGCCACCAATTGGCAGCTAGAACCTAGGTTCTTTGCTGCTCCTGAGCTTTCTTAGATAAACCATTCAGCAAAGGATAATAAGAGCATGAAGCAAATTAAATAATAGAGGTAAATTGGAAAGTTGTTCAAAATTGTATTCTCTATCTGGATTATGAAATATTTATTTTGGGTTTCATGTCCCTTTTAGTTTATATTTGTAACACTCAGTATGTGGATTTTATTTAAAATATAGGAAATTGATTCTTTTTTTTATCCGATTAGTCGATTAATCAAAAAAATAATTGGCCAATTAATCAATTATGAAAACAATTGTTAGTTGCAGCCCTAATAACCATTGTTGAAGAACATTGATTCGGTAATGTAGGTATGGGCTTACTGTGGTTTACATTCCTTAGGGTAACAGAGAAGCTAGAAGAGAGACGGGAGCAAAAGAAGCTGGAAATTGAACAGGTAAAATAGAAAACCCTTGTCATTTATGTTCATTTACAATAAGTATCTGTTAAGAACATAATTTATGTAAAAACCTGATAAATTCATTTCTTTCATATTAGCAAGAGTCCATGAGCTAGTGACGTATGGGATATACATTCCTACCAGGAGGGGCAAAGTTTCCCAAACCTTAAAATGCCTATAAATACACCCCTCACCACACCCACAATTCAGTTTAATGAATAGCCAAGAAGTGGGGTGATAAGAAAGGAGCGAAAGCATCAAAAATAAGGAATTGGAATAATTGTGCTTTATACAAAAAAATCATAACCACTACAAAAAGGGTGGGCCTCATGGACTCTTGCTAATATGAAAGAAATGAATTTATCAGGTAAGTTCTTACATAAATTATGTTTTCTTTCATGTAATTAGGAAGAGTCCATGAGCTTGTGACGTATGGGATAGCAGATACCCAAGATGTGGAACTTCCACGCAAGAGTCACTAGAGAGGGAGGGATAAAATAAAGACAGCCAATTCCGCTGAAAAATTAATCCACAACCCAAAACAAAAGTTTCCATTTTTATAATTAAAAAAACTGAAATTATAAGCAGAAGAATCAAACTGAAACAGCTGCCCGAAGTACTATTCTACCAAAAACTGCTTCTGAAGAAGAGAAAACATCAAAATGGTAGAATTTAGTAAAAGTATGCAAAGAAGACCAAGTCGTTGCTTTGCAAATCTGATCAACAGAAGCTTCATTCTTAAAAGCCCAGGAAGTAGAAACTGACCTAGTAGAATGAGCCGTAAACCTCTGAGGCGGGGATTAACCCGACTCCAAATAAGCATGAAGAATCAAAAAAACTTTAACCAAAATGCCAAAGAAATGACAGAAGCCTTCTGACCTTTCCTAAAACCAGAAAAGATAACAAATAGACTTGAAGTCTTTCTGAAATCTGTGTAGATTCAACATAATATTTAAAAACTCTTACCACATCCAAAGAATGTAAGAATCTTTCCAAAGAATTCTTAGGATTAGGACACAAGGAAGGGACAATAATTCCTTTACTAATGTTGTTAGAATTCACAACTTTAGGTAAAAATTTAAATGAAGACAGCAAAACCACCTTATCCTGATGAAAAATCAGAAAAAGGAGACTCACAAGAAAGAGCAGATAATTCAAAAAACTGTTCTAGCTGAAGAGATGTCTAAAAGGAACAATACTTTCCATGAAAGTAATTTAAATGTCCAAAGAAAGCATATGCTCAAACGGAAGAGCCTGTAAAGCCCTCAGAACCAAATTAAGACTCCAAGGAGGAGAAATTGGCTTAATGACAGGATTGATACGAACCAAAGCCTGAACAAAACAATGAATAACAGAAAGATTAGCAAATTTTTCTGTGAACACAGCACAGAAAAAACAGAGATTTGTCCTTTCAAGGAACTTGCAGACAAAAACCCTTATCCAAACCATCCTGAAGAAACTATAAAATCCTAGGAATTCTAAAAGAATGCCAAGAGAATTTATGAGACGAGCATCATGAGATGTAAATCTTCCAAACTCGATAATAAATCTTACTAGACACAGATTTACGAGCCTGCAACATAGTATTGCTCACTGAGTCAGAGAAACTTCTATGACTAAGTACTAAGCGTTAAATTTCCATACCATCAAATTAATAATTTGAGTTCCTGATGGAAAAAAACGAATGTTAAGATATAAGGTCTGGCCCTAAATGGAAGTGACCAAGATTGGCAACTGAACATCCGAACAAGAACCATATACCAAAACCTGTGCGGCCATGCTGGAGCCACCAGCAACACAAAAGATTGCTCCCTGATGATTTTGAAAATCACTCTAAAAAGAAGAACCAGAGGCGAAAAAATATAGGCAGATTGATAACTCCAAGGAAGTGTCAATGCATACACTGCTTCCGCCTGAGGATCCCCGGACCTGAATAGGCCCCTGGGAAGTTCCTTGTTTAGATAAGATGCCATCAGATCTATTTCTGGAAGCCCTCACATCTGAACAATTTGAAAAAAACACATCTGGGTAAAGAGACCATTCTCCCGGATGTAAAGCTTGATTGACAGAGATAATCCGCTTCCCAATTGTCTATACCTGGGAAATGGACCACAGAAATTAGACAGGAGCTAGATTTAGCCTAAGCAAATATCCGAGATACTTCTTTCACAGCCTAAGGACTGAGAGTCCCACCCTGATGACTGACATACGCCACAGTTGTGACATTGTCTGTCTGAAAAACAATAAACGTCTCTTTCTTCAAAAAGAAGCCAAAAACTGAAGAACTTTGAGAAATGCACGGAGTTCCAAAATATCAAATGGTAATCTCGCCTCCTGAGATTTCCAAACCCCTTGTGCTGACAGAGATCCCCAGACAGCCTCCCAACCTAAAAGACTTGCATCTGTAGTGATCATGGTCCAGGTTGAATGAACCGAAGAGACCCGTAGAACTAAATGATGGTGATCTAACCACCAAATCAAATATAGTTAAACATTGGGATTCAAAGATATAAAAAGTGAAATCCTAGAATCCCTGCACCAATAATTCAGCATAAAAAACTGGAAAGGTTTCCTATGAAAATGAGCAAAGGGAATCGAATCCAATGCTGCAGCCATGAGACCTAAAACTTCCATGCATATATAGCAACTTAAGGAAAAAATAGAGACTGAAGGTTCCGACAAACGGAACCCAATAAAATTGTCACTTGTCTGTTAGAGACAAAGACATTGACACAATCTATCTGGAAACCTAAAAATGGTGACCCTTGTGTGAGGAATCGAGCTTTTGATAAAAAGATCCTCTAACCATGTCTTGAAGAAACAACAAAAGTTGAATCGTATGAGATTCTGCAGAACGAAAAGACTGAGCCAGTACCACGAGACCGTCCAAATAAGGAAACACTGAGAACCTTGAAAAGATTCTTAGAGCTGTCACTAGACCAGAAGGAAAAGCAACAAATTGTTAATGCTTGTCAAAAAAAGAGAATTTCAGAAAATGAAAATAATCTGAATGAAAACAGAAAATGAAGATATGCATCTATTGTATCTATTGTAAACAAATAATGCCATTACTGACCAAAAAGGCAGAATAGACCATATAAACACCATTCTAAAAGATGGTACACTTATATGATAATTCAAAAAGATTTTCTATCTTTGGGACAATGAATAGTTTTGAATAAAACCCCCAAACCCTGTTCCTAAAATGGAACTGGTATAAATACCCCAGAAAACTCCAGGTCTGAGCAGCGCCTTGAGCCCCAACGGGTGACCAGCCGCGCTTCACAAGTACCCAATACATACAGGTCTGAAACACACTTCAGGAAAGTGTGAGCCTTACTGGAATAGCCGGAATATGTTAGAGAAAAAAAGACTTCTCACAGACTGTTTTACTCTGAATCCTATTCTGTACCCAAATCTAAGAGGTTTGGACCGAATTGAACCAAAATTTAAAAAAAAAGTCTTAACCTGCCCCTTACCAGCTAAGCTGGAATAAGAACCGCACCTACATGCAAATTTGGGGAGCTGACTTTGATCTTTTAAATGGCTTAAATTGAATGAAGAAAACTTCCAATTATAAACATGTTACTTGGGGAAGAATTTAGGATTCCGTTCCATAGTAAGAACAAAAACTAATATAAGCTTAAAATTTAGTCTTAGAACTCAATCTTGAAGCCCAGAGTAACAGTTGAAGAATTGAATCCAATTGTGAACCAGATAATTGATTACCTTGGGAAAAAAAGAAATATGGAATTTAGAAATCAAATTAGAATTCCAAGATTGAAATCACAAAGTTCTTCTAGCTAAAATAGCTAAAGACATAGATTAAACCTCATTTGCGAAAATATCAAAAAAATGACGACACAAATGAAATTATTAGCATGTTGATCAACTCAAGAATGCTAAACAAATCATAATCCGATACTTGTTGCACTAAAGTATCCAACCAGAAAGTTGAAGCAGTTGCAACATCAGCCAAATAAATTACAGGTCTAAGAAAAGTACCTGAAAATAAATCATTTTCCTTAAATAAGATACAAGTTTCCCATCTGAAGGAAAAAAATAAATACTATTTGCTATAGGAATAATAGTATGTTTAGCAAGAGTAGAGAGAGCCCCATTAACTTGGGGGATCTTTCCTCAAAACTTAAAACTAACTTCCAGCAAAGAATACAATTTAAAAACCTTAAAGAAGGAATTAAAGAAATTCCTGGCCTATTCCATTCCCTAGTATCAGGAACTGGAAAAAAACCTCTGAAGAAACCACAGAAGGTTAATAAGCAGAATTAAAATGTTAGCTAGTCTTAAAATCAAAAGAACTAGTTACTTCAATATCCAAAATAATCAACACCTTTTCAACAAAGAACGAATGTAAAAAAAAAGTAGATTTGTTAGTGTCAATATCTGATGAAGAAAATTCTGAATGAGAAAAAACACCATCAGAGAAGGATAATTCAGTATGTTGTTGGTCATTTGAAACTTCATCAACTAAATGAGAAGTTTAAAAAAGACCTAAAAATTGTATTAGAAGGCGGGATGTCAGACAAAGCCTTTAGAATAGAATCAGAAAAATATTCTTAAAAATTCCTAAGTATATCTTGTACATTAGATGTAAAAAGAATAGCAATATATAATGCATAAATACTAATGGACTCTGCATGTAAAAGTTTATCATGATAACTTATTACAAACCATAGCTAAAGATAAACATTCATAACATTAAAATAAATTAACTTAGCTTTGGTAGGACTGATATCAGTCATCAGGAATCCCTCAGCATTTTCTGATACAGGAACAGTTTTTGAAATATCTTGCAATATGTAATAGAAAAAAACAACATATAAAGCAAAATTATCAAATTCCTTAAATGACAGTTTCAGGAATGGGAAAAAAATGCAAACAGAACAGGCCTCTAGAAACCAGAAGCAACTAAAAAATGAGACTTAAATAATGTTATAAATCTGACGCCAAGAATGACGCCCACATATTTTTTGGCGCCAAAAACGTCTGCAACAAACACGAGAGCCAAAAATGACGCAACTACGTGAAAACATCCGGCGTCAACTACGACGCTGGAAATGACGTCATTGACGTCAGACAAACGTCAATCTCGCACCAAAAATGAAGCAATAAATTCTAGTATTTTTTGCACCCGCGAGCCTAACAGCCCGCAATTTAAAGGAAAAAAGTCAATTGAAAATTTAGGTAAGAAAAATATTTAATTCATATGCATTTTCCAAAAAAAATTAAACTGACAGTCTGAATGAAGGAATACTGAATATCCTGAATCATGGCAAATATAAGTTTAAACACTTATATTTAGAACTTTACATATAAAGTGCCCACCATAGCTTTGAGTGTCATAAATAAAAATACGACTTACTTACCCTAGGACACTCATCTACATATAGTAGATAGCCAAACCAGTACTGAAACGAGAATCAGTAGAGGTAATGATATATAAGAGTATATCGTTGATCTGAAAAGGGAGGTAGGAGAAGAAATCTCTACGACCGATAACAGAGAACCTATGAAATAGATCCCCGTTAGGATGACCCTTGTATTCAAATAGGCAATACTCTCTTCACATCCCTCTGACATTCACTGCACTCTGAGAGGAAAACCGGGCTTTAGCCTGCTGCGAAGCGCATATCAACGTAGAATCTAGCACAAACTTACTTCACCACCTCCATGGGAGGCAAAGTTTGTAAAACTGAATTGTGGGTGTGGTGAGGGGTGTATTTATAGGCATTTTAAGGTTTGGGAAACTTTGCCCCTCCTGGTAGGAATGTATATCCCATACGTCACTAGCTCATGGACTCTTGCTAATTACATGAAAGAAAAAACCCCTATGAATAGAGGAGTTGAGGGGAAGAGCTAGAGCTCTCAACCGGGTATCCCCTTAGGGTAAGCCTATGTATCCCTAAAGGGCAGTGCCTGAATACCGAAATATAGTTTCAAAACTAACTTATCCCTACTTATCCTTGGTTATTTGTATTGCACATCGTACATTTATCTGTATAGCTTTAATGGCATATGTTTAACTTAATGGGTGAAGGGTTTATGTCCCTTTCGGTTTAAGAGAAGCTTGTGATAATTCTATATTAAACCAGTGTGTTTCTCTTTTAACACACGTTTATTTTTTTAACACTTTCGTTTCCTCTATTAGATAGTAGAGATGGCTCTATGCCATCTTTTTTATATATATATAGGCACTCGCATCTTGTGTCAACAATATCTGTGCCCCCACAAGGACTAATTATTGTATCCCTTATGGTTTAGAAGGGGTTATGCTAGACCTTAACTGTCTCGAGATTTTGTCTTACCATTCTCTGTATATTTGGACAAAGACATAGGAGACTTTGCGTCTCTATAACTTTATAGAGAACAACATACATATTTGTTTCAGGTAGATAAAGAGACTGTTAACTAGTAAACCTCACCTAGAACAATTCCTGATTACATTAAATTCATACCTGTTGGGACATTTCTGTGTGTTTGCCATATATATTTTATTTGTGTTTTCACGTTTTTACAATTAAATCAATAAAAGCTATATTTTATGTTTGATCAGTCCTTCAAGCTCACTTCCAAACAATGTGTTTCTAGGCTCTTCCCCAAGTGTGCCATATGATACCTCTGTCCCTCTCCCCATTTTTTAAAATTGTTTCAGTATCTGCCATTGCTACCATAAAGTATCTATATTTACATTTTTTAGAGGGTGATGCTTCATTTTTAAAACATTGATGTAAATATCTACAAAGAGACCTTAAGTTCTTTTTGTTTAAACAAAAGTAATAAGGAATGTTACAGGGAACGGTGACAATTAATCAATATCTGATGAAACGGCCAGGAGCTTGCGGCCGAGAAACGCGTCCTAAGCTCATATAATAAAGTGTTTTTAAACTTTATCTATCTCAGCACTAATTGCTTTTTACTTTGCCTGCCAAATACAACACCGCCTGCTGTTTATTTATACAGCATAACACCAGAGTATTCTGCTCCTGTCTAAAAGAGGAGAGTCCACAGCGGCCCATCCAGGAAAGCTGAATCTATTTGGCTCCAGCGTACTGACTGCTGATTTAAATGTCAGTCTGCCTTTTTGCACCTCTTTCAACAAAGGTGCCAATATCCTTGTGAGTATATTACCATCTGTTATTTGCTCAGTGTGATCCATTACTGTTGCAACTTATTTGCACTATGAGGCGCTGTCTTTCCTTTTACCTTCTTTTAAAGATCCTTTAGATAGGAAACTTGAATCTTATCTAAGGGAGGCTTATTTATATTCAGGTCATCTTCTTAGGCCTGCAATTTCTTTGGCTGATGTTGCAGCTGCTTCAACTTTTTGGTTGGAAACTTTAGCGCAACAAGTATCGGATCATTATTTGTCTAGCATTGTTAAGTTGATTCGTCATGCTAATAATTTAATTTGTGATGCCATTTTTGATATCATCAAAACTGATGTTAGATATATGTCTTTAGCTATTTTAGCTAGAAGAGCTTTGTGACTTAAATCTTGGAATGCTGATATGACTTCTAAGTCCAGATTGCTATCTCTTTCTTTCCAAGGTAATAAATTATTTGGTTCTCAGTTGGATTCAATAATTTCAACTGTCACTGGGGGGAAGGGAGTTTTTTTTTTTGCCTCCGGATAAAAAACCTAAGGATAAAATAAGCTTCTAACCGTTTTTGTTCCTTTCGACATAATAAGGAACAGAAATCTAATCCTTCCACAAAGGAATCTGTTTCCAATTGGAAGCCTTTCTCAAATTGGAATAAATCCAAGCCATTTAAGAGATCAAAGCCAGCCCCCAAGTCCGCATGAAGGTGCGGCCCTCATTCCAGCTCAGCTGGTAGGGGGCAGATTACAATTTTTCAAAGATGTTTGGAGATCAATTCGGTCCAAAATCATTGGATTCAGTGTATTGTCTCTCAGGGGTACAGAATAGGATTCAGAGAGAGACCGCCTGTAAGAAGATTTTTTCTCTCATGCATTCCAGCAAACCCAGTAAAGGCTCAGGCTTTCCTAAAGTGTGTTTCAGACCTGGAGTTATCAGGGGTAATCATGCCAGTTCCGTTTCAGGAACAGGGTCTTGGGTTTTATTCAAATCTATTCATTGTCCCAAAGAAAGAAAAAAAATTAATTCAGACCAGTTTTGGATCTAAAGATTTTGAATCGACTATATATGGTGACTATAAGGACTGTTCTGCCTTTTGTTCAGCAAGGGCATTATATGTCCATAATAGACTTACAGGATGCATATCTTCATATTCCGATTAATCCGGATCACTATCAGTTCCTGAGATTCTCTTTTCTAGACAAGCATTACCAATTTGTCGCTCTTCCTTTTGGCCTAGCGACAGCTCCAAGAATCTTTTCAAAGGTTCTCGGTGCCCTACTCTCTGTAATCAGAGAGCGGGGTATTGCGGTGTTTCCTTATTTGGACGATATCTTGGTTCTCGCTCAGTCTTTACATTCTGCAGAATCTCACACGAGTCAACTAGTATTGTTTCTTCAAAGACATGGTTGGAGGATCAATTTACCAAAAAGTTCTTTGATTCCTCAGACAAAGGTAACCTTTTTAGGTTTCCAGATGGATTCATTGTCCATGACTTTGTCTCTAACAGACAAGAGACGTTTGAAATTGGTTGCAGCCTGTCGGAACCTTCAGTCTCAGTCATTCCTTTCAGTAGCTATGTGCATGGAAGTTTTAGGTCTCATGACTGCAGCATCGGACGCGATTCCCTTTGCTTGTTTTCATATGAGACCTCTCCAGCTTTGTATGCTGAACCAATGGTGCAGGGATTATACAAGGATATCACAATTAATATCCTTAAATCCCAATGTTCGACTTTTCTCTGACTTGGTGGTTAGATCACCATCGTATAATTCTAGGGGCCTCTTTCTCTTGTTAAGTGTATCCAGTCCACGGATCATCCATTACTTGTGGGATATTCTCCTTCCCAACAGGAAGTTGCAAGAGGATCACCCACAGCAGAGCTGCTATATAGCTCCTCCCCTCACTGCCATATCCAGTCATTCTCTTGCAACTCTCAACTAAGATGGAGGTCGTAAGAGGACTGTGGTGTTTTATACTTAGTTTATTTCTTCAATCAAAAGTTTGTTATTTTTAAATGGTACCGGAGTGTACTGTTTATCTCAGGCAGTATTTAGAAGAAGAATCTGCCTGCGTTTTCTATGATCTTAGCAGAAGTAACTAAGATCCTTTGCTGTTCTCACATATTCTGAGGAGTGAGGTAACTTCAGAGGGGGAATAGCGTGCAGGTTTTCCTGTAATAAGGTATGTGCAGTTAAAATATTTTTCTAGGGATGAAATTTGCTAGAAAATGCTGCTGATACCGAAGTAATGTAAGTAAAGTCTTAAATGCAGTGATTGCGACTGGTATCAGGCTTATTAATAGAGATACATACTCTTATAAAAGTGTATTTTAAAACGTTTGCTGGCATGTTTAATCGTTTTTTATATATGTTTGGTGATAAAACTTATTGGGGCCTAGTTTTTTCCACATGGCTGGCTTGAATTTTGCCTAGAAACACTGAGGTTCATCAGATTTCAGTCGGACAACATCACGATCTGGCTTACATCAACCATCAAGGGGGAACCAGGAGTTCCCTAGCGATATTAGAAGTCTCAAAGATAATTCGCTGGGCAGAGTCTCACTCTTGCCACCTGTCAGCAATCCACATCCCAGGCATAGAGAACTGGGAGGCGGATTTTCTAAGTCGTCAGACTTTTCATCCGGGGGAGTGGGAACTCCATCCGGAGGTGTTTGCTCAACTGGTCCATCGTTGGGGCAAACCAGAACTGGATCTCATGGCGTCTCGCCAGAACGCCAAGCTTCCTTGTTACGGATCCAGGTCCAGGGACCCGGGAGCAACGCTGATAGATGCTCTAGCAGCTCCTTGGTTCTTCAACCTGGCCTATGTGTTTCCACCGTTTCCTCTGCTCCCTCGACTGATTTGCAAAATCAAACAGGAGAGAGCATCGGTGATTCTGATAGCGCCTGCGTGGCCACGCAGGACCTGGTATGCAGACCTAGTGGAAATGTCATCTCTTCCACCATGGACTCTGCCTCTGAGGCAGGACCTTCTAATACAAGGTCCTTTCAATCATCCAAATCTAATTTCTCTGAGACTGACTGCATGGAGATTGAACGCTTGATTCTATCAAGGCGTGGCTTCTCCGAGTCAGTCATTGATACCTTAATACAGGCTCGGAAGCCTGTCACCAGGAAAATCTACCATAAGATATGGCGTAAATATCTATTGGTGTGAATCCAAGAGTTACTCATGGAGTAAGGTTAGGATTCCTAGGATATTGTCCTTTCTCCAAGAGGGTTTGGACAAAGGCTTATCAGCTAGTTCTTTAAAAGGACAGATCTCTGCTCTGTCTATTCTTTTGCACAAGCGTCTGGCAGACGTTCCAGACGTCCAGGCATTTTGTCAGACTTTGGTTAGGATTAAGCCTGTGTTTAAAACTGTTGCTCCCCCGTGGAGCTTAAACTTGGTTCTTAAAGTTCTTCAGGGAGTTCCGTTCGAACCCCTTCATTCCATTGATATTAAACTTTTATCTTGGAAAGTTCTGTTTTTGATGGCTATTTCCTCGGCTCGAAGAGTCTCTGAGTTATCTGCCTTACATTGTGATTCTCCTCATCTGATTTTTCATTCAGACAAGGTAGTTCTGCGTACCAAACCTGGGTTTTTACCTAAGGTGGTTTCTAACAAGAATATCAATCAAGAGATTGTTGTTCCATCATTGTGTCCTAATCCTTCTTCAAAGAAGGAATGTCTTTTGCATAATCTGGACGTAGTCCGTGCCTTGAAGTTTTACTTACAGGCTACTAAAGATTTTCGTCAAACATCTGCCCTGTTTGTCGTTTACTCTGGACAGAGGAGAGGTCAAAAAGCTTCGACAACCTCTCTCTCCTTTTGGCTTCGGAGCATAATACGCCTAGCCTATGAGACTGCTGGACAGCAGCCCCCTGAAAGGATTACAGCTCATTCTACTAGAGCTGTGGCTTCCACCTGGGCCTTTAAAAATGAGGCCTCTGTTGAACAGATTTGCAAGGCTGCGACTTGGTCTTCGCTTCACACCTTTTCAAAATTTTACAAATTTGACACTTTTGCTTCTTCGGAGGCTGTTTTTGGGAGAAAGGTTCTACAGGCAGTGGTTCCTTCCGTTTAAGTTCCTGCCTTGTCCCTCCCATCATCCGTGTACTTTAGCTTTGGTATTCGTATCCCACAAGTAATGGATGATCCGTGGACTGGATACACTTAACAAGAGAAAACATAATTTATGCTTACCTGATAAATGTATTTCTCTTGTAGTGTATCCAGTCCACGGCCCGCCCTGTCCTTTTAAGGCAGGTCTAAATTTTAATTAAACTACAGTCACCACTGCACCCTATGGTTTCTCCTTTCTCGTCTTGTTTCGGTCGAATGACTGGATATGGCAGTGAGGGGAGGAGCTATATAGCAGCTCTGCTGTGGGTGATCCTCTTGCAACTTCCTGTTGGGAAGGAGAATATCCCACAAGTAATGGATGATCCGTGGACTGGATACACTACAAGAGAAATAAATTTATCAGGTAAGCATAAATTATGTTTTCGTTCGTCCAACCTGGACTGTGATCACAACAGATGCAAGTTTTTCAGGTTGGGGAGCTGTTTGGGGATCTCTGACAGCACAAGGGGTTTGGAAATCTCAAGAGGCGAGATTACCAATCAATATTTTAGAACTCCATGCAATTCTCAGGTCCCTTCAGTGTTGGCCTCTGTGTTTTTGAGACAGACAATATCACAACTGTGGCATATGTCAATCATCATGGTGGGACTCGCAGTCCTCAAGCTATGAAAGAAGTATCTCGGATACTTGTTTGGACGGAATCCAGCTCCTGTCTAATTTCTGCAGTTCATATCCCAGGTATAGACAATTGGGAAGCGGATTATCTCAGTCGTAAGACTTTAAATCCGGGAGAATGGTCACTCCTCCATGTGTTTTCTCAAATTGTTCAGATGTGGGGGCTTCCAGAAATAGATCTGATGGCATCTCATCCAAACAAAAAACTTCCCAGGTACCTGTCCAGGTCCAGGGATCCTCAGGCGGAAGCAGTGGATGCATTGACACTTCCGTGGTGTTATCAACCTGCTTATATTTTCCCGCCTTTAGTTCTTCTTCCAAGAGTGATCTCCAAGATCATCATGGAGCAATAGTTTGTGCTGCTGGTGGCTCCAGCATGGTCTCACAGGTTTTGGTATGTGGATCTTGTTCGGATGTCCAGTTGCCAACCTTGGCAACTTCCATTAAGGCCAGACCTTCTATCTCAAGGTCCGTTTTCTATCAGGATCTCAAATCATTAAATTTGAAGGTATGGAAATTGAACGCTTAGTACTTGGTCATAGAGGTTTCTCTGACTCAGTGATTAATACTATGTTGCAGGCTCGTAAATCTGTTTCTAGAAAGATTCATTATCGAATTTGGAAGACTTACATTTCATGGTGTTCTTGTCATAAATTCTCGTGGCTTTCTTTTAGAATTCCTAGAATGTTACAGTTTCTTCAGAATGGTTTGGATAAAGGTTTTTCTGCAAGTTCCTTGAAATTACAAATCTCTGCTATTTCTGTTTTATTCCAAAGGAAAATTGCTAAACTTCCTGATATTCATTGTTTTGTACAGGCTTTGGTTCTAATCAAGCCTTTCATTAAATTAATCTCTCCTCCTTGGAGTCTTAATTTGGTTTTGAAGGCCTTACAGGCTCCTCCATTTGAGCCTATGTATTCTTTGGACATTAAACTACTTTCTTGGAAAGTGTTATTCCTTTTGGCCATCTCTTCTGCTTGAAGAGTTTCTGAATTATTTGCTCTTTCTTGTGATTTTCCTTTTCTGATTTTTCATCAGGATAAGGCAGTTTTGCGGACCTCATTTAAATTCTTACCTAAGGTTGTGAATTCTAACAACATTAATAGAGAAATTGTTGTCCCTTCTTTGTGTCCTAATCCTCTGGAGAGATCTTTACATTCTTTGTCTTCTTTGCATACAAAGCAGCAACTTTGTCTTCTTTGCATACATTTACTAAATTCTACCATTTTGATGTATTTGCTTCTTTGGAAGCAGTTTTTGGTAGGAAAGTTCATCAGGCAGCTGTTTCAGTTTGATTCTTCTGCTTATGATCTAAGTTTTTATTTTTATTTTTTGAAAATAAATTTATATTTGGGTTGTGGATTAATTTTTTTTCAGCGAAATGACTGTTTTTATTTGTATCCCTCCCTCTCTAGTGACTCTTGCGTGGAGTTCCACATCTTGGGTATTGCTATCCCATACGTCACTAGCTCATGGACTCTTGCCAATTACATGAAAGAAAACATAATTTATGTAAGAACTTTTAAATTAATTTCTTTCATGTTGGCAAGAGTCCATGAGGCCCACCCCCTGTTTTTATGGTGGTTATGATTTTTTTGTATAAAGCACAATTATTTCCGAATTCCTTTGTTGATGCTTTTTACTCCATTCTTTATCACCCCACTTCTTTGCTATTCGTTAAACTGAATTGTGGGTGTGGTGAAGGGTGTATTTATAGGCATTTTGAGGTTTGGGGAACTTTGCCCCTCCTGGTAGTATTGTATATCCCATACGTCACTAGCTCATGGACTCTTGCCAATATGAAAGAAATGAATTTATCAGGTAAATTCTTACATAAATTATGTTATTCTATAGCAACACAACAGAAATGTCTTGTAATTACAAGGTGTTTGCTGTCCCTTTAACGGGTGTCCTTGCTTTATCCATAATTTGTCACCATTGGTAGAACATGGATGTGGACAATGAAGCAGCTATTTGAATTGAACCAATAACTGTTGCCCTCAAGTCCCAACATTGTTATGAGTTAGAATGCGCATTTCCAAGATAACAGCTACTCTCACCCCTAGATAAGACTATTAAGTTTATTACTTTCTTTTTGTTCCAATGTGATTGTATGTTTTGTAATTAATCTCTTTCAATTATTATAAAGACATACGCTTTTGAGAGCCATGGTTGCTTGTTTCTTGGAAAATCTCAAGCCTATAACAATTTGTCTGAAACTTATATACTTTTCTTTCTGTAGAAAGAACAAGTTTGGTCCAACTGGTAAAAACAGTAGTAAACTTTATTCTTTGCTTATCCATATATAGAGACAATACACACAGAGCAACGGTGTATACAGGTTCGGTCTAATATTAGTATATTAGACTAGTATAGTATATTTGACTTTTCTTTCTATCTTTTTTAATCTTTGTGTCAGTATTTATTTCTCTCTATTTGTTCTCTCTCACATGCTACAAAAATCTTTGTGTAGTAGATAAAATATCATCCTGTTTTATGCAGCATGAGATCAAGAAAGAAATTGAAAGGAGAAAATCAGGCAAAGAAATGCTGGAGTATAAAAGAAAACAGGAAGATGATGTGGCAAAGAGGGCTCTGGAGGAAAGGAACAGAGAGAAAGCAGAAGATAAAGCAGCCAGGGACCGTATTCGACAACAGATCGCTCAGGTAGGGTGTGCTTACGTCTGCACTGACATCATAATTATTTGTAATTTGTTAAAAGTTTGAAGACCCGATCTGTTTTTGTTTTTTTAATTTATTTTTCATTACTCAAAGTGTATCAGTCCTGTTAGCTTGTATAGTTTATCGGCTAATTCACCAACTGAAAAAGTGTCAACCCAACAGGAGAAAAAATGCAACTCCTGGGGGCTTCTGGGTAATGGCCATTAAGTGATCAGATGTCAGCAGTCCTACATCTAACACTAATCCAGTGTCCCTTTTCTACTACTGCACATTGCTTTAGGGTGAAGCCAACTCTTGCAGTCACATTCCACAGCCCAGTGAGTGAGACCCAGTCATGATCTATTTACAAACTCACACTAGTCTAGTGACAGGTACACTAAGCTTTGGCTGCACAGAACATTTTTCTTTAAAGGGACATAAAAGTCAAAAGTGCATTTTAATTGTAAATAGAAGCATTTTTACAAAAAAAACTGAATTGGCAAAATACTTCTAGTAGAAGTTATCATGAGTTCAGTTATAGACTTGTATAGATGTAATGCATCTGTATTTTAAACATTTTACTACTCAAAGAGAATATGCTGCTTTGGCAATGGCTTTGTTGGGTCTCTAAGTGGGTGCGGTGTTTGAGCGTGCACAGGGCATATGTAAATATGCCACTTGCACAATAACAGCTGTTACTTAAAGGGACATGAAACCTCAAAATTTTCTTTCATATTTCAGATAGAGCATGCAATTTTAACCCCTTAACGACCGAGGAAGTGCAGGGTACGTCCTCAAAAAAAAAAGGCAGTTTACGCCTGAGGACGTACCCTGCACGTCCTCGGTGTGGAAAGCAGCTGTAAGCGATCCTGCTCGCTTCCAGCTGCTTTCCGGTTATTGCAGTGATGCCTCGATTTGGAGGCATCCTGCAAAAACCTTTTTAAGCCATCCGGTGCAGAGAGAGCCACTCTGTGGCCCTCTCTGCACCGGAGATCATGGCTTACAGTGCGTTGGTGGGTGGGAGCCGAACCGGGAGGCGGGTGGCGGCCATCGATGGCCCTCGTGATGTGGAGGGGGGCGGGATCGTGGGCGGGGATGCCAGGGGCGCGCACTGACGCGCGAGGGTGGGGGCGGGCGCGTGCACGGGAGGGTGGGGGCGGGCGCGTGCACGGGGAGGGAGCGGGTGGCAACCGCTACACACGGGAAAAAAAACTTAAGGAAATTAAATATACTGTTAAAAAATGTTTACAAAATAAGATAAAAAACACATCAGTTAGGTGGTGGGGGTTGGTCTGTGGGGAGGGGGAAGTTACACTACAGAAAACCGGGGAAAAAATAAAAAAAAAACATATTTTCTTGCAAACTGGGTACTGGCAGACAGCTGCCAGTACCCAAGATGGCCCCCAATAAAGCAGAGGGGAGGGTTAGAGAGCGGTTTTGGGGGGGATCAGGGAGGTTGGGGGCTAAGGGGGGGATCCTACACAGTAGCATATGTAAATATGCTATAAAAAAATAATTATTTTTAAAAACCCTTTTATTTTAGTACTGGCAGACTTTCTGCCAGTACTCAAGATGGCGGGGACAATTGTGGGGTGGGGGTGGGAAGGGAGCTGTTTGGGAGGGATCAGGGAGTGGGATGTGTCAGGTGGGAGGCTGATCTCTACACTAAAGCTAAAATTAACCCTGCAAGCTCCCTACAAACTCCCTAATTAACCCCTTCACTGCTAGCCATAATACACGTGTGAGGCGCAGCAGCATTTAGCGGCCTTCTAATTACCAGAAAGCAACGCCAAAGTCATATATGTCTGCTATTTCTGAACAAAGGGGATCCCAGAAAAGCATTTACAACCATTTGTGCCATAATTGCACAAGCTGTTTGTAAATAATTTCAGTGAGAAAACTAAAATTGTGAAAAATTTAACTTTTTTTTTAAATTTGATTGCATTTGGCGGTAAAATGGTGGCATGAAATATAACAAAATGGGCCTAGATCAATACTTTGGGTTGTCTTCTACACTACACTAAAGCTAAAATTAACCATACAAGCTCCCTAAAAGCTCCCTAATTAACCCCTGCACTGCTGGGCATAATACACGTGTGGTGCGCAACGGCATTTAGCGGCCTTCTAATTACAAAAAAGCAATGCCAAAGCCATATATGGCTGCTATTTCTGAACAAAGGGGATCCCAGAGAAGCATTTACAACCATTTATGCCATAATTGCACAAGCTGTTTGTAAATAATTTCAGTGAGAAACCGAAAGTTTGTGAAAAAATTTGTGAAAAAGTGAACGATTTTTTGTATTTGATCGCATTTGGCGGTGAAATGGTGGTATGAAATATACTAAAATTGGCCTAGATCAATACTTTGGTATGTCTACTAAAAAAAAATATATACATGTCAAGGGATATTCAGGGATTCCTGAAAGATATTAGTGTTCTAATGTAACTAGCGCTAATTTTGGAAAAAAAATGGTTTGGAAATAGCAAAGTGCTACTTGTATTTATGGCCCTATAACTTGCAAAAAAAGCAAAGAACATGTAAACATTGGGTATTTCTAAACTCAGGACAAAATTTAGAAACTATTTAGCATGGGTGTTTTTTGGTGGTTGTTGATATGTAACAGATTTTGGGCGTCAAAGTTAGAAAAAGTGTGTTTTTTTCCATTTTTCCTCATATTTTATAATTTTTTTTATAGTAAATTATAAGATATGATGAAAATAATGGTATCTTTAAAAAGTCCATTTAATGGCGAGAAAAACGGTATATAATATGTGTGGGTACAGTAAATGAGCAAGAGGAAAATTACAGCTAAACACAAACACCGCAAAAATGTAAAAATAGCCTTGGTCCCAAACGGCCAGAAAATGGAAAAGTGCTGTGGTCATTAAGGGGTTAAACAACTTTTCAATTCACTTTATATTACCTAATTTGCTTTGTTCTATTTGTATCCTTTGAAATTCATTCCTAGTTGGGCTCAGGAACAGCAATGCACTACTGGGATCTAGCTGCTGATTGGTAGCTGCACATATATTCCTCTTGTAATTGGCTCACCTGATTTATTTAAAGGGATACTAAACCCAATTTTTTTCTTTAATGATTTAGGTAGAGCATGCAATTTTAAGCAACTTTCTAATATATTCCTGTTATCAATCTCTTTGTTCTCTTGCTATCGTTATTTAAAAAGCAGGAATTTAATGCTTAGGAGCCATCCCATTTTAGGTTCAGCACCATGGATAGTGCTTGCTTATTGGTGGCTGACATTGTCATCAATAAGCAAGCATAACCTCAAGTTCTGTACCAAAACTGGGCCGGCTCCTATGCTTTACATTCCTGCTTTTTAAATAAAGATAGCAAGAGAACAAAGAAAGATTGATAACAGGAATATATTAGAGCATGCAATTTTAAGCAACTTTCTATCTGAATCATTAAAGAAAAAAATTGGGTTTAGTATCCTTAACTAGCCCCCATTAGTGCTTTGCTGCTCCTTTAGAAAAATATTCCAAGCGCATGAAGCAAATTTGATAATAGAAGTAAATTGGAAAGTTATTTAAAACTGTATGTTCTATGTGAAACATGAAAGAAACATATTGGGTTTTCCTTTGAACAGTTAAAACTTTTGCTGGAAGCATTTTTTAAATAATTGTGTACAGAAAGAGAAGCACTCTCTCAGGAACGGATAACTTCTCAGTAGCTTGTTCTATGGCAATTTACAACCTTGGATCAGCCTCTTTTAGCCCAATTGTGCTTTTCACAGACATGTTTCCTTAAAGAGTCAGTTTACCCTAAAACGTTCTCTCCTTCAATTTGTTCCCACTGGTCCATTTTACCTGCTGGAGTGTATTAAATTGTTTACCAATAGCTCCTTAGTCTTTATATTGGCATTTTAAATTTTAGCCTGATTTTAGGCTGATTTAGCCTGTAGTATCCATACCTATACTGAAAGTTTCTATACCTAGGTATAGGCTATTTAGAAACTATGTTAACACAGCCAGCAGAAGGAATGAAACTCACAGTGGGATGTGGAAGAGATAAAGCTCTAAAATGTTCATTTTCAATTGTTCTTTCTAAGTATTTTACAGTTGGCATTAAAATTACTTTTAGTAATAGCAAAAAACAGCAGCACCTTATTAATGCATCAAGGTATCTTTATTTGTGAGACATCACAGCTTACAAGAAACGACGTTTCGGTCAATCAATGACCTTAATCATGTTGTACATTACACCCTCCTTGTACACAATTTTTACCCTTTCAAAAGGGGGAGGGGTATAATTACCTGTTCAGGTGTATCAACAATTCTCATCTACATACAAAATTTACACACCCCCTCTAGTGGCCACAACAGAGTGAGATCTTTAACACATTTGGACCTGGAAAACATACATCCTTGATTAAAAACACATCTATAGTTATTAAAAATTATTTTCAATAATACATATTCTAACAATAACAATCATCTATAATCAAACATAATCAGATATAATACATTACCACATCAGTACGTAAGCAACTGTTAAACTAGTTTGTTCTACAGAGTAGCACCCCAATCTATCTCTTTATTCATTCCTATTGGTGCCATAGACTGTAGGGTAAAAATCCAGAAAGTCTCCCTGGATTTAAGCATTTTTATCCTATCACCCCCCCCCCCCCCCGTCTAGGTCTTCTAATGTGCTCAATAATAGGGAATCTGAGTTGAGAGAGAAAATGACCAGCTTGTAAAAAATGATTGGACACTGGGGCATCCATATTCTTCCTACGGATGTTGGATTTATGCTCATTCATTCGATCTCTGGCTCTACGTGTTGACTCCCCAATATAAATTTTTGAACAGGGGCACTTAATTAAGTATATAATAAAATCAGTGTTACACGTATAAATGCCAGAGATCCTAAATAACACTAGTATGGAAACGTTTATGCAATTAGTTCTGAGGGATGTAGATCTACTGAAACAGAGCAGCATGTTGGGTCGGGGTAAAAGGATACCCTATAGAGATAAAGGAAAGACACTAACATCTAGGCATAATTTTACTGTTTCTGAATTTAAAGCTTTGAGGGATCTGAGTACCAATAAACAGATTGTATGTAAACTGGCTGATAAGGGCGGAGCTACGGTGATATTAGATAAAAACTACTATATACAGGAAATCAGATCCCAACTTCAAGATAGAGATGTGTAATTACCACTGGACAGGGACCCCTCTTTTGAGGTTAAGAAAGAGCTTGAAAAATGTGTATCTAAGGCAATGTGTAATGGGTTAATTTCTGAAAAGGAACAGAGTTTTTTGATTCAGAGTACCTTCTCCATACCAGTTTTTTACACATTGCCAAAAAAATACAAAAGAGCTGTGAGAAACCACCGGGCTGTCCAATTGTGGAAAGCACTAACTCTATCCTTACCAATGTATCAATTTACCTTGATAGGATACTGAGGCCTTTGGTTACTACATCAATGTCTTATATCAAAGATACTGGGGACTTTTTGAACAAACTTAACGAAATTGTTCTGCAGAGTGACAAATTTATCTTGTATACACTAGATGTGAATAGCCTTTATACATCGATTGCACATAACAGTGGTTTGGATGCCATAAGACAGGCTATTACTTCTAGTGCTATACTATCAGATAATGAAAGGGAATTTGTCCTTCAATTGTTACAGTTGGTCCTTTATTGTAACTATTTTCTTTTTCAAGATCAGTTTTATATTCAATGTCAATGGACGGCCATGGGGTCAAATGTCGCCCCCACATATGCCAACATCTATATGAATATCTATGAGGAGAGATTTGTTTACTTTAATACATGTTCCAACAATATGGATTATGTTGGTTCAGTTACATAGACGATGTGTTTGGCATATGGGGGGGGGGGGTGACATTGACTCACTATATGAGTTTGTGGCGGATCTGAACATTTCCACACGGCACATTAAATTTAAATTAACTTTTAGTGAGGAGTCTGTGGCCTTTTTGGACAACTCGGTTATTAAGGAGGGTAGATTTTTTAAGACTGATCTGTATAGGAAAACAAGCGATAGGAATAGTCTATTAAAGTTTGACAGTGCACACTCTCCCTCACTTATCAAAAGTTTACCTAGGAGTCAACTCTTACATGTCAAGAGAATTGTTTCAGATGAAACAAAAGTAAGTACTAGATTAAGAGAAATGGGGAATTGTTTTCTTGAGAGTGGTTTTCCAAAATCCCTTATTGAACAAGTTAGAGAGATTGAGATGACCCAAAGGAAATCCATCCTTAAGGGAAGCAAAGGAAATGAAAGAGTGGAAAATAAAGATAGACTCATGTTTGTTAGAGTACAACCCCTTAAGTAAAAAAATTAATGGAATCATTAGGAAACACTGGCCATTGGTTAGAGATCTCAATACACACATTAGAGAGTTTCAGGAGCCTCCTATGCCAGCGTATAGGAGAAGTAAGAATGTAAGGGACACGCTGGTTAAGGCTGACATTGGCCCTGAAAAGGGGTTTAGACAAACGTTTATTTCAAATCCACGGATGGGTAGTTACCCCTTTTTGGGGTGTTGCAACTGCAACAACATGATTAAAGGAGATGTTTTTGTTCACCCATTAACTGGGAAAAAGTTTAGGATCTCTGGCTTTTATACGTGTAACACTGATTTTATTATATACTTAAGTGCCCCTGTTCAAAAATTTATATTGGGGTCCCTGTCCAGTGGTAATTACACATCTCTATCTTGAAGTTGGGATCTGATTTCCTGTATATAGTAGTTTTTATCTAGTATTACCGTTGCTCTGCCCTTATCGGCCGGCTTACATACAATCTGTTTATTGGTACTCAGATCCCTCAAAACTTTAAATTCAGAAACAGTAAAATTATGCCTAGATGTTAGTGTCTTTTCTTTATCTCTATAGGTTATCCTTTTACCCCGACCCAACATGCTGCTCTGTTTCAGTAGATCTACATCCCTCAGAACTAATTGCATAAACGTTTCCATACTAGTGTTATTTACAGTTTAGTGTTATTTAGGATCTCTGGCATTTATACGTGTAACACTGATTTTATTATATACTTAATTAAGTGCCCCTGTTCAAAAATTTATATTGGGGAGTCAACACGTAGAGCCAGAGATCGAATGAATGAGCATAAATCCAACATCCGTAGGAAGAATATGGATGCCCCAGTGTCCAATCATTTTTTACAAGCTGGTCATTCTATCTCTCAACTCAGATTCCAGATTATCGAGCACATTAGGAGACCTAGATGGGGGGGGGGGGTGATAGGATAAAAATGCTTAAATCCAGGGAGACTTTCTGGATTTATACCCTACAGTCTATGGCACCAATAGGAATGAATAAAGAGATAGATAGATTGGGGTGCTACTCTGTAGAACAAACTACTTTAACAGTTGCTTATGTACTGATGTGGTGATGTAGTATATCCGATTATGTTTGATTATAGATGGTTGTTATTGTTAGAATATGTATTATTGAAAATAATTTTTAATAACTATAGATGTGTTTTTAAACAAGGATGTATGTTTTCCAGGTCCTAATGTGTTAAAGAAGATTTCACTCTGTTGTGGCCACTAGAGGGGGTGTGTAAATTTTGTATGTGGATGAGAATTGTTGATACACCTGAACAGGTAATTAGACCCCTCCCCCTTTTGAAAGGGTATAAATTGTGTACAAGGAGGGTGTAATGTACAACATGATTAAGGTCATTGATTGACCGAAACGTCGTTTCTTGTAAGCTGTGATGTCTCACAAATAAAGATACCTTGATGCATTAATAAGGTGCTGCTGTTTTTTGCTATTACTGAATGGACTAAGGGACTGCTGCAGAGTCCTTACAGCGTGCATCTGATTGCCTGGGCAGTGAGTGCTGGGCCTTACACACTGAAATTAATTAAAATTACTTTTGTCATGGTTAATTATGCCCTACTCCTTTAAAGGGACATGGAACCTATTTTTTTTTTCTTTCTTTCATGATTCCGACAGAGCATGCAATTTTAATTAACTTTATTTTTTTTCTGTTATCTAATTTGTTTTGTTCTTTTTGTATCCCTTGTTGAAAAATATATATAGGTAAACTGAGAAGCTGTGGGTTGGTGGCTGCAAATATATGCATGTTGCCATTAGCTTTAAGCTAACTCTCAGGAGTGCTTTACTGCTCCTTCAAAAAAGGATTCCAAGAGAATGAAGCAAATTGCATGATAGAAGTAAATTGGAAAGGTGTTAAAAATCGTATGATTTATCTGAATCGTGAAAGAAAAAAAAAATGTGCGTTTTATGTACCCTTTAAACCAATAAACCAACGTAATGTATTTTACTTCACAGACTAATTGTCCTGCACTCACATATTTGCTCACTAATCAGACTGTAGTTCCTTCCCTACTATAAAATAACATTTGTGAAATATCATTCTGGTGTAAGTTACTAGCCAGCTCTTTTTGTTTTGTTATATGCAGGACCGCGCTGACAGAGCCGCTCGCTTTGCCAAAACAAAGGAAGAACTTGATGCTTTGAAAGCTGCAGAACTACAGGCACGGCAAGCTGAGATGGAGGCTAGACGAGAATCTGCACAAAAAGAAAGAAAGTATGTTTTTCTGTTCCCTACTTCCTCCTACATATTTACACTTCTAGAAGTAGACACTTTGTTCTCTTTTTCTTTGCCTTAAATCTGACATCTCTTTGTTCAGTGCCATTGCTAGAATACAGTTTCGACTTCCTGATGGATCTTCCTTCACAAACCAGTTCCCATCAGAATCTCCGTTAGAGGAAGCAAGGCAGTTTGCTGCTCAGGTAAAGCTGTGTAGTATGTGTAGCAGCACACTCGCAAAACTCACACCCCCAACCACCACCCCTCATACCATTTGCGGTATTCGTAAAGGACAGAGGTACATTGTGAGATGAATCTAGTTAACTTTGATGTAAGCAATATTTGTATAGAGCTCTAAATATGCTGTTTTCTCCTACATTGGTGTGTCCGGTCCACGGCTTCATCCTTACTTGTGGGATATTCTCTTCCCCTACAGGAAATGGCAAAGAGAGCACACAGCAAGAGCTGTCCATATAGCCCCCCTCTGGCTCCGCCCCCCAGTCATTCTCTTTGCCGCTCTGAACAAGTAGCATCTCCACGGGGATGGTAAAGAGTATGTGGTGTTAGTTGTAGTTTTATTTCTTCTATCAAGAGTTTGTTATTTTAAAATAGTGCCGGTTTGTACTATTTACTCTACAACAGAAAGTGATGAAGATTTCTGTTAAAAGAGGAGTATGATTTTAGCACCAGTAACTAAAATCCATTGCTGTTCCCACGCAGTACTGTTGAAACCAGAGAACTTCAGTTGGGGGGAACAGTTTGCAGACTTATCTGCTTCAGGTATGACCAGTCTCTTTTATAACAAGACCCAGTAATGCTAGAAGACTGTCAGTTTTCCCTTATGGGATCGGTAAGCCATTTTCTTAGACTCAGTAACAGAATTAAGGCTTATAAATTGGGCTCTATGCTGGTTGACACTATTGTGGGCTAAATCGATTTATTTTTATCATATTTATATGGCATTTGGAGTGTTTTGTGAACTTTGAAACACATTTGGGAACGTTTTTATTACGCCTGGCAGTTGTTTAGACGCCTAATCTAGTCAGAAAGGCCCCTTCACTCTGGTATGCAGAGGAAGGAGGCCTCATTTTCGCGCCTCAGTTGCGCAGTTACTTCTAAAGGCAGTGCATGCAGCTTCATGTGAGAGGGTCCTGTGGCTGAGAAACGGACTCAGGAAGGCTTATATTCTGTGGTGAATCACCCCTAAGGATAAAAGCCGCAGCAAAGCTGTGGCAGGGACTGTAGAGTGTTTAAACCGGTAAATTGAACTATTAGCTCCGGTTTGCTCATTTAAGGGGTTAGAGACTTGAAATTTGGTGTGCAATACTTTCAAAGCATTAAGACACTGGGGTGTAAATTTTATAAAGATCGGATATTTCCTTGATAGTTTTTTGAACATTCAGAAATAAAGTGTGCTCTTTTTATTATTTAAAGAGACAGTAACGGTTTTGTTTAAAATCGTCTTTATTGCATTAATAGCCTACCTAAATCTGTCTAACATGTCTGTACCTTCAGATAGCTTATGTTCTGTGTGTATGGAAGCCAAGGTGGTTCCCCCTTTAAATGTATGTGCAAATTGTGCCATGGCGTCCAAACAAAGTAAGGACAGTACTGTCACATTTAATAAGGTTGCCCAAGATGATTCTTCAAATGAAGGTAGTGGGGATAGCTCATCATCCTCTCCTTCTGTGTCAACACCAGTTTTGCCAGCGCAGGCGATACCTAGTACATCTAGCGCGCCAATGCTTGTTACTATGCAGCAATTAACAGCAGTAATGGATAATTCTATAGCAAATCTTTTATCCAAGCTGCCAGCATTTCCCAGAAAGCGTGATTGCTCAGTTTTAAATACAGAGAATGAGCAAGTAGGCGCTGACGATAATTTATCTGTTATACCCTCACATCAATCTGAGTTGGCAGTGAGGGAGGGTCTGTCTGAGGGAGAAATTTCTGATTCAGGAAAAATTTCTCAGCAGGCAGAACCTGATATAGTGGCATTTAAATTTAAGCTAGAACATCTCCGCGCCCTGCTTAAGGAGGTGCTAGCTACTCTTGATGATTGTGATTCTTTGGTGATTCCAGAGAAATTGTGCAAAATGGACAAATTCTTAGAGGTCCCAGTGCACGCTGATGCTTTTCCGATACCCAAGAGGGTGGCGGACATAGTGACTAAGGAGTGGGAGAAGCCAGGTGTACCTTTTGTTCCCCCTCCTATATTTAAGAAAATGTTCCCCATTGTCGACCCTAGAAGGGACGCATGGCAAACGGTCCCTAAGGTAGAGGGGGCAGTTTCAACATTAGCCAAGCGCACAACTATTCCTATTGAGGACAGTTGCACTTTCAAAGATCCTATGGATAAAAAATTGGAAGGATTGCTTAAAAAGATATTTGTTCAGCAAGGTTTCCTTCTTCAACCAATTTCGTGCATTATTCCTGTCACCACGGCGGCGTCTTTTTGGTTCGAGGAACTAGAAAATTCGCTCCAAAAGGAGACTCCATCTGATGAAGTCATGGACAGAATTCATGCACTAAAGTTGGCTAATTCCTTTATTTTGGATACCGCCTTTCAATTGGCAAAATTAGCGGCGAAAAATTCAGGTTTTGCAATAGTGGCGCGCAGGGCGCTTTGGCTAAAATCTTGGTCGGCGGACGTGTCGTCCACGACAAAATTGCTTAATATTCCTTTCAAAGGTGAGACCCTTTTCGGGCCAGAATTGAAGGAGATTATTTCTGACATCACTGGGGGAAAGGGCCATACCCTCCCACAGGATAGGCCTTTCAAGGCTAAGAACAAATCTAATTTTCGTTCCTTTCGCAATTTCAGGAACGGACCGGCTCCTAACTCTGCAGCCTCTAGACAAGAGGGTAACGCTTCCCAGCCTAAACCAGCATGGAAACCATTGCAAGGCTGGAACAAGGGTAAACAGGCCAAGAAGCCTGCTGCTGCTACCAAGACAGCATGAAGGGGTAGCCCCCGATCCGGGACCGGATCTAGTAGGGGGCAGACTTTCTCTCTTGGCTTGGGCAAGAGATGTTCCGGATCCCTGGGCACTAGAAATAGTCTCTCAGGGGTATCTTCTAGAGTTCAAGGAACTTCCCCCAAGGGGAAGGTTCCACATGTCTTGCTTATCTTCAGACCAGATAAAGAGACAGGCATTCTTACATTGCGTAGGAGACCTATTAAAGATGGGAGTGATACCCCAGTTCCAACAGCGGAACAAGGTCTGGGTTTTTACTCAAACCTGTTTGTAGTTCCCAAAAAAGAGGGAACTTTCAGACCAATTCTGGATTTAAAAATTCTAAACAAATTCCTCAGAGTTCCATCTTTCAAAATGGAAACCATTCGGACGATTTTACCAACGATCCAGGAGGGTCAATATATGACTACCGTGGACTTAAAGGATGCGAACCTGCATATTCCTATCCACAAAGATCATCATCAGTTCCTGAGGTTCGCCTTTCTGGACAAACATTACCAGTTCGTGGCTCTTCCATTCGGTTTAGCCACTGCTCCCAGAATTTTCACAAAGGTGCTAGGGTCCCTTCTAGCGGTTCTAAGGCCGAGGGGCATTGCTGTAGCACCTTACCTAGACGACATTCTAATCTCAGGTCTCACGGGTGGAAGGTGAACATAGAAAAGAGTTCCCTGTCCCCGTCCACAAGGGTTCCTTTTTTGGGAACAATAATAGATTCTGTAGAAATGAAGATTTTTCTGATGGAGGTCAGAAAGTTTAAGCTTCTAAACGCTTGTTAAGTTCTTCAATCTATTCCTCAGCCTTCCATAGCTCAGTGCATGGAGGTAATAGGATTAATGGTTGCAGCAATGGACGTGGTTCCTTTTGCTCGAATTCATCTAAGACCATTGCAACTGTGCATGCTCAAACAGTGGAATGGGGATTATGCAGACTTGTCTCCCCAGATTCAAGTAGACCAGGTAACCAGAGACTCACTCCGCTGGTGGTTGACTCAAGATCACCTGTCTCAGGGAATGAGTTTCCGCAGACCAGAGTGGGTCATCGTCACGACCGACGCCAGTCTCTTAGGCTGGGGCGCGGTCTGGGACTCCCTGAAAGCTCAGGGTCTATGGTCTCGGGAAGAGTCTCTTCTCCCGATAAACATTCTGGAAAACAGAGAGCGATATTCAATGCGCTCCTGGCTTGGCCTCATCTAGCGAAGGCCAGATTCATAAGATTTCAGCCGGACAACATGACGACTGTAGCGTACATCAATCATCAGGTGGGAACAAAGAGTTCCTTGGCGATGAGAGAGGTATCCAAGATCATCAAATGGGCGGAGGATCACTCCTGCCACCTATCTGCAATTCACATCCCAGGAGTAGACAACTGGGAGGCGGATTATTTGAGTCGTCAGACTTTCCATCCGGGGGAGTGGGAACTCCACCCGGAGGTCTTTGCCCAGTTAACTCAACTATGGGGCACTCCAGATATGGATCTGATGGCGTCTCGTCAGAACTCCAAGGTTCCTCGATACGGGTCCAGATCCAGGGACCCCAAGGCGACACTAGTGGATGCATTAGTGGCGCCTTGGTCGTTCAATCTAGCTTATGAATTTCCACCGTTCCCTCTCCTTCCCAGGCTTGTAGCCAGGATCAAACAGGAGAAGGCCTCGTGATTCTAATAGCTCCTGCATGGCCACGCAGGACTTGGTATGCAGACCTGGTGAATATGTCATCGGCTCCACCATGGAAGCTACCTTTGAGACAGGATCTTCTAGTACAAGGTCCATTCGAACATCCAAATCTAGTCTCTCTGCAACTGACTGCTTGGAAATAGAACACTTGATTCTATCTAAGCGTAGGTTTTCAGATTCAGTCATAGATACTCTGGTTCAAGCCAGAAAACCTGTAACTAGGAAAATTTACCATAAGATATGGCAAAAATATATCCGTTGGTGTGAATCCAAGGGATTCTCTTGGAGTAAAATTAAAATTCCTAGGATACTTTCCTTTCTCCAAGAGGGTTTGGATAAAGGTTTGTCAGCTAGTTCTTTAAAAGGACAGATATCTGCTCTGTCTGTTTTGTTGCACAAACGTCTGGCAGCCGTGCCAGATGTACAGGCGTTAGTTAGAATCAAGCCTGTCTACAGACCTATGACTCCTCCTTGGAGTCTAAATTTAGTTCTTTCAGTTCTTCAGGGGGTTCCGTTTGAACCCTTACATTCCATAGATATTAAGTTACTATCTTGGAAAGTTCTGTTTTTGGTTGCTATTTCTTCTGCTAGAAGAGTTTCTGAATTATCTGCTTTGCAGTGTACTTCTCCCTATCTGGTATTCCATACAGATAAGGTAGTTTTACGTACCAAGCCTGGTTTTCTTCCAAAGGTGGTTACCAACAGGAATATTAACCAGGAAATAGTTGTTCCTTCTCTGTGTCCGAATCCAGTTTCAAAGAAGGAACGTTTGTTACACAACTTAGATGTGGTCCGTGCTTTAAAATTCTATTTAGAAGCAACAAAGGATTTCAGACAGACATCATCCTTGTTTGTCGTTTATTCTGGTAAGAGGAGAGGGCAGAAAGCTTCTGCTACCTCTCTTTCTTTTTGGCTGAAAAGCATCATCCGATTGGCTTATGAGACTGCCGGACGGCAGCCTCCTGAACGAATTACAGCTCACTGTACTAGAGCTGTGGCTTCCACATGGGCCTTCAAGAACGAGGCTTCTGTTGATCAGATCTGTAAGGCAGTGACTTGGTCTTCTCTGCATACTTTTGCCAAATTTTACAAATTCGATACTTATGCTTCTTCGGAGGCTGTTTTTGGGAGAAAGGTTTTGCAAGCCGTGGTGCCTTCCGTTTAGGTAACCTGACTTGTTCCCTCCCTTCATCCGTGTCCTAAAGCTTTGGTATTGGTTCCCACAAGTAAGGATGAAGCCGTGGACCGGACACACCAATGTAGGAGAAAACAGAATTTATGTTTACCTGATAAATTTCTTCCTCCTACGGTGTGTCCGGTCCACGGCCCGCCCTGGCTTTTAGTCAGGTTTAAAATTTTTATTCCATACACTACAGTCACCACGGCACCCTTTAGTTTCTCCTTTTTCGCCTAATCGTCGGTCGAATGACTGGGGGGCGGAGCCAGAGGGGGGGCTATATGGACAGCTCTTGCTGTGTGCTCTCTTTGCCATTTCCTGTAGGGGAAGAGAATATCCCACAAGTAAGGATGAAGCCGTGGACCGGACACACCGTAGGAGAAAGAAATTTATCAGGTAAACATAAATTCTGTTTTTTAATTATGAGATGAAAAAAATTCAAATCACTGCCTATTACTACTAGGGATGGGCGAATGTGTAAAATTTCGAATGTAGAACAAATGTTATTACCGAAATTCGAATTCTAAATCCGAATGTCGATAAGAACGAATATTCTTAAAAATTCGAAAATTGAATGTTATTTACAGTTTTTGAATGTCACTTTCGAATTCGAATGTTTATAATTATATCGAATGTCCACATTCGAAATTTCGAATTTAACATTCTATTTATCAAATACTATTCAGAAGTTCAATAGTTCATGTGGTAGGGCGGGAATCTAGTAAATTGATACATAATAGATACAAATATATAATTTCAAATGTTTCCATATAGAATATTGCATAATTCGAATATTACATTTAAAGAAAGCATTAGAAATACTATTACAAACATATAAATTCGAATTTTTCGAATTCGAATTTTTCGAATTCGAATATTGCATAATTCGAATATTACATTTAAAGAAAAAGCAATAGAAATACTATTGCAATCTAAATTCGAATTTTCGAATTCGAATACACGTATTGCATAATTTGAATATTACATTTAAAGAAAAAGCATTAGAAATACTATTACAATCTACAATCTAAATTCGAATTTTTCGAATTCGAATATTGCATAATTCGAATATTACATTTAAAGAAAAAGAATTAGAAATACTATTACAATCTAAATTCGAATTTTTTAAAAATAATGTTCGAAACCGAACATTCGAAAATCGAATGTTAAAATGTTATGTAAACATTTGAAATTCGATTCGAACGAATGTGTTAAAATTCGTGACATTTTTCGAATGTTGCGAAACATTCGCCCATCCCTAATTACTACTTTCTTTTCTGTTCTTTTTTAAAGGGACAGTTAAAATTAAACTTCCATGATTCAGATAGGGCATGCAATTCTAAACAACTTCCTTTCTTGAAAGCTTAACCTAGATAGGCTCAGGTGCATTTTTACCATTTTTCACAGCTAAACAGTGCTAGCTCATGTGTGCCATATAGATGACATTGTGCTCATTCCCATGGAGTTATTTATGAGTCAACACTGGCTTAAATACAAGTTTGTCAAAAGAACTGAAATAAGGGGGCAGTCTGTAGAGAGTTAGATACAAATTATTCACAGAGGTAAAAAGTATATTAATACAGTATAACGTGTTGGTTATGCAAAACTGGGGAAATGGGTAATAAAGGGATTATCTTTCTTTTTAAACAATAAACATTCTGGAGTAGACAGTCCCTTTAAAGACAACAAAGGTTATATTCAAATTAAACTGCTGTGCATTTCAGATTTAGTCAGGAACATTTTTGCAATAGACTCTAACTTGCGAAAGTTCTTTTTTAAAATGTTATGCAACTTTTAAATAAATGCCTGTGACCTGCTGCTGATATGGTAGTTATTTATTTTTGAAACGCTAGGATTTACCATCACTTTAAATGTAAACGTTCTTTGTGCATAATGTAACTGCATCCAGCTTGTTTTACACTGTATCTGTTGTTAATACAATACTGAACTTTTTTTTTCTAGAAGCCTTAAGTTTTACTCATACTTATACCATTAAAGGGACATTGCTGTTATCAAAAAGATTTATTTCCAAAATGTATTAATGCTGCTTGTGTTGTCAGGTTTGATATAACATTTTGAGTTTATTAACCCTTTAATTATCTAATGGGATGAATAATAGGATGCTCTGGTTGACTGGTTATGTCATAAACTGTGTGTGAATGAACATCACATTGGTTTGGGGTTTTATTAAAAAAAAAGTATTCACAGTTTGCTCTGATCCTTAAACCATCTGTGGTGGATAATTGTATTTCTTACCTACTGAGGCTAGAACTGTAGTTTACTCATCTCCTGCTGCGTCGTTTGTTACTCTCCAGTTAAGGTTTGACAAGTTATAGGAAAATAACAGAAACTGTTGCATAAAAATACTCAATAGGGGCCATTCCATGTTGTCACATTTAGTAATCGCTGCACATATCAGCAAACCATTACTGATGGATACATACTAAGGCTTAATTTCCATAGAGCCAACAAGTGTGAGATAATAACAAATCTGTAACTATAGTTTGCAAACAATAAATAAATACGATAATAAATGTAGAAACAATGTGTACAGAGGGACATGCGGCTGCCTCAAGAACCACTTATTTTTATTTATGTATGCTCATAAAATTGCCATGATATAGCAGACTATAATTTTCTATACCAGATGGATAGTCTATTTAAGACATGTTTGCCTTTGTTTATTTTCTCTTATTTTTAAACCTGAGAATGAATGAGGCATCACTACTATGACAGTAGTTGAGATAAAATGTAGTTTCTTTCATGTAATTGGCAAGAGTCCATGAGCTAGTGACGTATGGGATATACAATCCTACCAGGAGGGGCAAAGTTTCCCAAACCTCAAAATGCCTATAAATACACCCCTCACCACACCCACAATTCAGTTTTACAAACTTTACCTCCTATGGAGGTGGTGAAGTAAGTTTGTGCTAAGATTTCTACGTTGATATGCTCTTCTCAGCATTGTTGAAGCCCGATTCCTCTCAGAGTACAGTGAATGTCAGAGGGATGTAAAGGGAGTATCACCTATTGAATGCAATGATTTTCCTAACGGGGGTCTTTTTCATAGGTTCTCTGTTATCGGTCGTAGAGATTCATCTCCTACCTCCCTTTTCAGATTGACGATATACTCTCATATACCATTACCTGTACTGGTTTGGCTATATGCTACATGTGGATGGGTGTCTTTGGGTAAGTATGTTTTTATTACTTAAGACACCTCCGCTATGGTTTGGCACTTTATGCATTTATATAAATTTCTAAATATATGTATTGTACTTATATTTGCCATGAGTCAGGTTCATGCATTTCCTTTTGCAGATTGTCAGTTTCATATTTGGGGAAAGTTAATATTAAGAAATATTGTTTTCTTACCTGGGGTTTAGTCTTTTTTTTCAATTGACTACTTTGTTTCAAATTGTGGGCTGACTTAGGCTTGCAGGTGCGCCAAATGCTACACTTTATTGCGTCATTCTTGGCGCGAAAGTCACGTCCGTTGACGCAAGTTAGTCATTTCCGGCGTCGTAATTGATGCAAAAGTTTCATACAGGGTTGCGTCGGTAGTGACGCGAGTGTGTCATTTCCGGACATGGTTGGCGCCAAAAAAACTTTGTTACGTTGTGCGTCATACTTGGCGCCAAACTTTTTTCATTATTTATTTGCCCCATTGCTGTTTGCCTCTTACCTTTTTCTATGTCAGAGGGCTATGCTATTTGCATTTTTTCCTATTCCTGAAACTGTCATATAAGGAAATTGATAATTTTGCTTTATATGTTGTTTTTTCTTTTACATTCTGCATGATGTCTCAATCTGATCCTGCCTCAGAAGTATCTGTTGGAACTTTGCTGCCTAACATCGGTTCTACCAAAGCTAAGTGCATTTGTTGTAAAATTGTGGAGATTATATCTCCTAATGTCATTTGTATTAGTTGCCATGATAAACCTTTACATGCAGATAGTGTGTCCATCAGTAATAGTACATTGCCGGTTGCAGTTCCTTCAACTTCTAATGTACATGATATACCTATGAATTTTAAAGAATTTGTTACTGATTCTATTCAGAAGGCTTAGTCTGCATTTCCGCCTTCTAATAAGCGTAAGAGGTCTTTTAAAACTTCTCATAAAGTTGATGAAATTTCAAATGACCGACAACACAATGAATTATCCACCTCTGATGAGGATCTATCTGATTCAGAAGATCCTTCCTCAGATATTGACACTGACAAATCTACTTATTTATTTAAAATGGATTATATGCGTTCTTTGTTAAAAGAAGTGTTAATTACTTTGGATATTGAGGAAGCTAGTCCTCTTGATATTAAAACCAGTAAACGTTTAAATTCTGTTTTTAAACCTCCTGTGGTTACCCCAGAGGTTTTTTCTATTCCTGATTCTATTTCTGATATGATTTCTAAGGAATGGAATAAGCCAGGTACTCCTCTTAATCCTTCTGCAAGGTTTAAAAAATTGTATCCTTTACCAGCAATTTCAATAGAGTTTTGGGAAAAGATCCCCAAAGTTGATGGGGCTATTTTTACTCTTGCTAAACGAACCACTATTCCTATGGAAGATAGTACTTCCTTTAAAGATCCTTTAGATAGGAAGCTTGAATCTTATCTAAGGAAAGCCTATTTATATTCAGTTCATCTTCTTAGGCCTGCAATTACTTTAGCTGATGTTGCAGCTGCTTCAACTTTTTGGTTGGAGAATTTAGCGCAACAAGAATTGGATTCTGACTTATATAGCATTGTTCGTTTACTACAACATGCTAATCATTTTATTTGTGATGCAATTTTTGATATTATCAAAATTGATGTTAGATCCATGTCTTAAGCTATTTTAGCTAGAAGAGCTTTGTGGCTTAAATCTTGGAATGCTGATATGACATCTAAGTCTAGATTACTTTCTCTTTCTTTCCAAGGTAATAATTTATTTGGTTCTCAGTTGGATTCTATTATTTCAACTGTTCAACTGGGGGGGGAGGGAGTTTTTTTGCCTCAGGATAAAAAACCTAAGGGTAAATCTAAGGCTTCTAATCGTTTTCGTTCCTTTCGTCAAAATAAGGAACAAAAACCTAATCCTTCCAACGAGGAAACTGTTTCCAATTGGAAGCCTTCCTCAAATTGGAATAAATCCAAGCCTTTTAAGAAACCAAAGTCAGCCCCTAAGTCCGCATGAAGGTGCGGCCCTCATTCCTACTCAGCTGGTAGGGGGCAGATTAAGGTTTTTCAAGGATGTTTGGGCAAATTCTGTCCAAAATCAATGGATTCAGGGCATTGTCTCTCAGGGGTACCGAATAGGATTCAGAGTAAGATTTTTTCTCTCACGCATCCCAGTAAATCCAGTAAAAGCTCAGGCTTTCCTGAAGTGTGTTTCAAACCTGGAGGTTTCAGGGGTAAACATGCCGGTTCCTTTTCAGGAACAAGGTCTGGAGTTTTATTCAAATCTATTCATTGTCCCAAAGAAAGAAAATTAATTCAGACCAGTTCTGGATCTGAAAATGTTGAATTGTTATGTAAGAGTACCAACTTTCAAAATGGTGACTATAAGGACTATTCTGCCTTTTGTTCAGCAAAGATATTATATGTCTACAATAGACTTGCAGGATGCTTACCTTCATATTCCGATTCATCCAGAACATTAGTTCCTGAGATTCTCTTTTCTAGACAAGCATTACCAATTTGTTGCTCTTCCATTTGGCTTAGCAACAGCTCCAAGAATCTTTTCAAAGGTTCTGGGTGCCCTACTCTCTGTAATCAGAGAACAGGGTATTTCGGTGTTTCCTTATTTGGACAATATCTTGGTACTAGCTCAGTCTTTACGTTCTGCAGAATCTCACACGAATCAACTAGTGTTGTTTCTTCGAAAACATGGTTGGAGGATCAATTTACCAAAAAGTTTCTTGATTCCTCAGACAAGGGTCACCTTTTTAGGTTTCCAGATAGATTTAGTGTCCATGACTCTGTCTCTAGCAGACAAGAGACGTTTGAAATTGGTTGCAGCATGTCGTCACCTTCAGTCTCAGTCATTCCCTTCATTGGCTATGTGCATGGAACTTTTAGGCCTCATGACTGCAGCATCGGACGCGATTCCTTTTGCTCGTTTTCACATGAGACCTCTCCAGCTTTGTATGCTGAATCAATGGTGCCGGGATTATACAAAGATATCACAATTAATATCCTTAAATCCCAATGTTCGACACTCTCTGACGTGGTGGTTAAATCACCAGCGTTTACTTCAAGGTGCCGCTTTTGTTGGGCCAACCTGGACTGTTATCACAACAGATGCGAGTCTTTCAGGTTGGGGAGCTGTCTGGGGATCTCTGACAGCACAAGGGGTTTGGAAATCTCAAGAGGCAAGATTACCAATCAATATTTTAGAACTCTGTGCAATTCTCAGAGCTATTCAGTTTTGGCCTCTGTTGAAGAGAGAACCGTTCATTTGTTTTCAGACAGACAATGTTACAGCGGTGGCATAGGTCAATCATCAGGGTGGGACTCGCAGTCCCCAACTATGAAAGAAGTATCTTGGATACTTGTTTGGGCGGAATCCAGCTCCTGTCTAATTTCTGCGGTTCATATCCCAGGTATAGACAATTGGGAGGCGGATTATCTCAGCCGTCAGACTTTACATCCAGGGGAGTGGTCTCTCCATCCGGATGTGTTTTCTCAGATTGTTCAGAAGTGGGGTCTTCCAGAAATAGATCTGATGGCTTCTCATCTAAACAAGAATCTTCCCAGATACCTGTCCAGGTCCAGGGATTTTCAGGCGGAAGCAGTGGATGCGCTGACACTTCCTTGGTGTTATCAACCTGCTTATATCTTTCCGTCTCTAGTTCTTCTTCCAAGAGTGATCTCCAAAATCATCATGGAACAATCATTTGTGTTGCTGGTAGCTCCAGCATGGCCCCACAGGTTTTGGTATGCGGTTCTTGTTCGGATGTCCAGTTGCCAACCTTGGCCACTTCCGTTAAGGCCGGACCTACTGTCTTAAGGTCCGTTTTTCCATCAGGATCTCAAATCATTAAATTTGAAGGTATGGAAATTGAACGCTTAGTGCTAAGTCATAGAGGTTTCTCTGACTCGGTAATTAATACTATGTTACAAGTTCGTAAATCTGTCTCTAGGAAGATTTATTATCGAGTTTGGAAGACTTACATTTCATGTTGTTCTTCTCATAAATTCTCTTGGCATTCTTTTAGAATTCCTAGAATTTTACAGTTTCTTCAGGATGGTTTGGATAAAGGTTTGTCTGCAAGTACTTTGAAGGGACAAATCTCTGCTCTTTCTGTTTTATTTCACAGAAAGATTGCTACTCTTCCTGATATTCACTGTTTTGTACAGGCTTTAGTTCGTATTAAGATGAAAAAGTAATCTCCAGCTGTGGTGAGTAAAGTGACCTTTATTTTACATACTGCGTCCAATATAACAAAGCAACGTTTCGGGCTAACAATAAGCCCTTTCTCAAGCTTGACATTAAAGGGCCATTATACACTCATTTTTTTCTTTGCATAAATGTTTTGTAGATGATCTATTTGTAAAGCCCATAAAGTTTTTTTTTTTTTTTTTTTTAATGTATAATTTTGCTTATTTTTAAAGAACATTGCTCTGATTTTCAGACTCCTAACCAAGCCCCAAAGTTTTATTTGAATACCGCCAGCTACCTTCTCCAGCTTGCTCCTGTTTGTGTAAAGGGTCTTTTCATATGCAAAAGAAGGGGGAGAGGGGGAGTGTCTTATTTCCCACTTGCAGTGGGCTTTCCAACCACCTTTTCAACAGAGCTAAACTGAAAGCTTCTAAGTACGTTTTTAAACCATTTTATACTGGATTTTTATATCGGTATCTGTGCACCTTATTCTTTATAGTAGTGTCTATTACATGCAGTTATATGAAAAAGAGTGTATACTGTCCCTTTAAGCGAGTAAAACAATGTTTAAATAGCCCTAATGGCGCCAAACAATTGTGATAAATGCATAAATATCGCCATCTAGTGGTCAAAATAAATACTGCATATTAAGATATTTTCTATACAAAAATTTGTTACAAAATATGTGCTTCAAAATTTAACAGTATATCCACTAAAGGATATAATGCCAAGTGATCCTAAAAGACAAATCAAATTGTGAAAAAAACAATATAATATAATGTGAACTTAAGTTGTTTAAATTCGATATTAAAAATAACTTTAATTTAAAATAGTGACAAATACTCATATTATAATTTCATCTATAAAAACTTCCTTATTTATAAGAACACTATCACATGTATGGATTTTTTATTTTTATTTTGATATATGAGAATCCTTAAAATTAAAATCCCCTATACCTTAGTAAGTCAAAAATATATATTTAAAAACTAATAGATACTCAGTATATTAATGGGTTAATTCCAAATCTGTACTTAGTATTATTACATAATTAAACATAACCCATAGAAATGCAAAATCAACAATAACTTAAACACATAGGTAAAGTAGATGCATGAAAAAGAGACTACCAAAGAGAACCAAAATTTTTAATCTTAAACGTTGTCCAATTGCATTCTCTATTGAGGCATTTAGGCCATAAGGTGTTAAGTTCATTAATCCAAAAGGCCTCCCTTTTATTTACTAAAGCTTCCCTATCACCACCTCTTCTAGGCATATGATTTTGTTCCAAAATTTGGAATCTAAGTTGGCTGATATTATGGCCAGCTTGTAAGAAGTGTGAGGAAACTGGAGCATCCTTACTGCATCTAATATTTTACTTGTGCTCAGAGATTCTCTCACGTGCTTCTCTGGTCGATTGTCCAATATATAACAACGAACATGGACACTTGATTGCATAAATAATAACCTCTGATCTCAGGGGCGTATTTAGGTTTTGTGCTGCCCTAGGCACTTAAAATTCTGCTGCCCCCCCCACCACCTACCCCCCCTAAGTTTTAGGCTGTTTTTCGGCCATAATATTTTTTGGTCATGGTGTAATTTGAATATATATATATATATATATATATATATATATATATATATATATATATATATATATATATATATATATATAAAAAAACACACAACCCCTCTCCCTCACACACACAAAGCCCCTTTCCCACACACACACACACACACAGCCCCTCTCCCATCCACACACAGCCACTCTCCCCCCCCAACACAGCCACTCTCCTTCACACACAGCCAACATCAGCACAGCATAGATTAGAATTGCAATTACTTAAAGTGTTATTAACGCAGCATCAATAAATTATTGGTTTATCATGAATATGTGCATTTTCAAGATGTAAATTTATGTTGACAATAAATAAATGTTTAATACATTTATGAAACATTTTGTGGCTCTTGTGGAATTTCTGAACTTGATAATAATGTGTTTGAAATACACATGAACAATAGATATGTATATAAAGCCCCAGCTCACACGCACACGTGACACACCACATTCGATGAGCAAGCACCCGAAAAGTGCAAAACAACTGGTGTGTATTGACAGCTTTCTTCTCCTTTACAGGAGCAATAAAGCATAACATTTGTCAAAAAGATTCAGCCCACACACTCTATTTTAGTTTATATATTGTATAAAACCCTTGAGAGCCCATAGTAACACATTTAACGGCTCTGAAGTTATGTACCCCATAGCAGAGGTTAATATATAAATAATATTTGGATTGATTTCTAAATAAAGTTTGAGCTAATGAATAAAGTTTATAGCAAGATATGCATTAGATTTCTGTTCTGGTACTGAATTGATTACTATAATTTCAAATGAAATCTTTATAACTAAAATACAATAACAATGACATATGTTTTTATCTTTACTATTTTATGACAGTCCATATCAATATCCAAAGAATGTAGTTTTATTGCTTCTTTTTCCATGCTGTATAAAGCATTAGTGATTAGCCAACTGATCTTTAACATAACACTTTTGAGAGGCCTTCTATTCTATATCATATGAAATTGCTTTTCAAATCTTCTTCCCTATAATATATTTGGCTTATTTTAGTCTTTTGATCCTTATTTGCAAAAATCCCACACCTCCCCCAAAACTCTGCCTGCAAACCGCTCTTCATCTCCCACTCACCCCCACTAACTGGCCACCCTAATGGAATTACATTTCCAGCTGTAATGTTTTAAAACAGTTGCATGCTATGTTTATATAGCAAACCGCTGGCCGTACATTTCTTCTATGTTACGTTACGTTAACAACATTAACACCAGTTCACTCTTACTCACTCAGACTCAGTGAAGTCTCAGGCTGCCCGATGCGGTGCCGCGTCACTCACTCGTGGTCGTCTCTGAGTCTGTCAGTCTACCTCCAAGCAAGTTCCAAGGTGGCTCTGTCTGCTGCGTCCTACTCTCTCACTCTCACAAACAAACAATGTCACATGATCTTCAGTCACTCACACAGACACACTTTTTACTTACGCGCCTGCCCGGGTACCGCTGCTGGGGTCATGGGGAGTCCAAATGCCTGCAAGTGACGCGTGCCTGGTTTAATCACGTGTGTGCACGTGTGTTACTCCTGCTGCTCCCTCCAGTGCGGGCGGCGTGTGAGGCGGGCGGAAGTAACGTCAGTGACGTCACGTGACGTCGGCAAAAGCCGGGTCACGTGACCGCAGAACGGGGAAAACATTTTTTATTAATAAAAATTAATACACGCCATTGCCAACCTTGCCAACATAGTGCCAGTGCTGCCGCCCCTTCAAATCTGCCGCCATAGGCACCGGCCTTGTTGGCCTTTGCATAAATACGCCCCTGTCTGATCTACAAGTCAAATATTCCCTAATAAAAATTTTCATCCCTACACAGGTAAAAAATACACTATCATAGAGTTGCAATTGACTCATAAGAACATCCTGTACGTTGCTTACCAGTTATGGTTCTTTGAGTATATTTACAACTGCCAACATCTGCTCTAACTGATCTTTATGTTAGGGCTTCTTTTGTAGGCTGGCATAGGTGGCTCTGAAAATGCGTTAATGTCAGAATGACATTTCTGTAAAATGTGCCAATACTTACGTATAATTTTATTTATCTGACTACTTCTAGTATTGTATTGTGATACAAAAATCAACCTATCTGTTTTTTTCTTTTCTTTTTTTGTTGTAATGGACCCAGTGTTAGATCTTAAGATAATATTTTGTTTTTCTTTGTGCACAAGATCAGCAGGGTAACCTCTTTGCATAAATTTTTTGGACATTTGTTCCAATAGTGTTATTTTTAAATCATTATCAGACACAATGCGATCTACTCGCAATAACTGACTTTTGGGTATAGCTTTAAAGGTAGAAGGTGGATGAAAGCTATTGAACAACAAAGTGTTGTTTTTATCCGTTGGTTTTGAATAAATATCAGCCCTCAATCCATTTTCACCCTTATAGATACACGTGTCTAAAAATTTAACAGATTGTTCATTCCTTGTCAAGTTAAACTTAATTCCATTAACTGATCTATTGAGATAATCAACAACGGAAAATAGGGATCCAATGTCGCCATACCATATGCCAAACACGTAGTCAATGAACCGCCACCAGGTGGCTCCAAATTTCTTAAACAATGTATGTTCATAGACTAATAATTCTTCAAAATTGTTCATGAAGATGTTGGCATAGGTTGGGGCGACATTGGATCCCATAGCAGTACCCTTTTCTGGAAGAAAAAATCATCCTTAAAGAGAAAATAATTCATGTAAAGTATAACTTCCAACAATTCCAGAAAAAATTGTATTTAGGCCTGATTATACTTATTATTACACCTTAGAACTTTAGCTACTGACTCAATCCCACTCGTGTGCTTGATAGACGTGTACAAACTTGATACATCAAGTGTAAATAAAATTACTTTGTTATTCTCTAAATTAAGCTGCTCAGCTGCTCAGAAAATCATAAGTGTCTTGAATGTAAGATGAGGATTTAACTACATAGGGTTGCAAAATTCTGTCCAAAAAAATAGAAATATTAGTAAAAATAGACCCTGAACCTGCCACTATAGGTCTGCCCGGGGGTTTCAATTCATTTTTATGGATCTTTGGCAGACAGTATATGACTGGTCTGACAGGATGTTTAATATTTAAAAATTAATTCAAACCTTTTGAGATCAATGCATTTTTCATAGCTTGACACAGAATATTAGCAATTTCATTTTGAATCTTATGTGTGGGGTCATAACCAATCATAGTATAAACTGAAGTATCACTAAGTTGTTGTTCTATCAGATATATTGGCCTCCTGATTCATTGCTACTAAGGCGCCGCCCTTATCAGCCGCTTTAATAGCCAATTCCTTTCTTGATTTCAAGGTCTTTAGAGAAGCTGAGTCATTTTGATACTCCATAAATCTTTACTGAAACATAAAATCAGGTTTCTGGAATAATTGCTCAACATCCCTAAGTACCAAATCAAAGAATGTATTAGCACCATTATCAGTAGTTACAGGGTTAAACTTGCTGGTATTTCTAAGTCCTACCATCTCACAAGTGAGCATTTCATTTCCCTTAGTATACATTTCTTTATCTTGAGATTTAATTTTTTTTAATCAAAAAATAATTTCAATATAATAGTACGAAAAAATGTATGTAATTAATGTTTAACTTGGAATAGATTTCCTTTATTAATAGGGCAATATGATAACCCCTTATTGAGGAGAGAAATTTCAGCATCAGTTAAATTAACTCCTGAGATATTGTGTACGATATTGACATCATTAACATCATTGATCTCAGTTTCACCATTGTTGCAACTTGTAGCTGGATATAGCAGGTCTGCATATAAACCTTTATCTACAAAGTCTGTTACATTGCCTGTGGAGGCACAAGAAACAAGAGTCCTCTACCAAAAGTAAATCACTGCCTACTTTGCTGCTGTGAGTAGTGGGTGCTGTATTCATTTTATTCTATTTTAGTTCGTATTAAGCCTGTCATTAAATCAATTTCTCCTCCTTGGAGTCTTAATTTGGTTTTGAGGGCGTTACAGGCTCCTCCATTTGAGCCTATGCACTCTTTGGACATTAAACTACTTTCTTGGAAAGTGTTGTTTTTTTTGGCCATCTCTTCTGCTAGAAGAGTTTCTGAGCTTTCTGCTCTTTTTTTTGTGAATCTCCTTTTCTGATTTTTCATCAGGATAAGGCGGTTTTGTGGACTTCATTTAAGTTCTTACCTAAGGTTGTGAATTCTGACAACATTAGTAGAGAAATTGTTGTCCCTTCCTTGTGTCCTAATCCTAAGAATTCTTTGGAAAAATCCTTACATTCTTTGGATGTGGTGAGAGCTTTGAAATATTATGTTGAAGCTACTAAAGCTACGAAAGACTTCTAGTCTATTTGTTATATTCTCTGGTTCTAGGAAAGGTCAGAAGGCTTCTGCTATTTCCTTGGCTTCTGTCAGGGTTTTTCCCTGTTGTGTTTGCCATGTGCTGCTGGCAGCCATTTTACTCACCTCTCTTCCTGACTTGGTGCATTGTGGGGGATGCTGCTCACTTCCTGCACTTCCTTTTATGGCCAGACTGTTGTGCATCATCCATGTGAGACACGATGCAGTCTCAGAATTGTGATGTCATCATTTATTATTTAAAGGGCCTCTGTTCAGTATGCTTTGCGTTGTCTGAGACCTGTTTGTGAGAGTTCCTGTGTATTACCTGGCTGCCTGACATCGTTCCTGATCCCTGGCTTGTTCCTGACTCTGCTGTTCTCCTTGTTCCTGATTCCGGCTCGTCTGACTATTCGCTTTGGCTACTGACTCGGCTCGTCTGACTACCAGCTCTGGTTTTGACTCCTGGCTTGTTATTTGACTTGTGGACATTTTATAATTTTTTGCTATTAATAAAGGTGTGATTATTTTTGCACTTCTCGTCTGTCTGATTCCTGGCATCCTGACAGCTTCTTGGTTAAAGCTTTTGAATCATCAAGCTTATTTAGAGTCGGGTCAGGCCCCACCTCAGAGAATTACAGCTCATTCATCTAGATCAGTCTCCACTTTGTGGGCTTTTAAGAATGAAGCTTCAGTTGATCAGATTTGCAAAGCGGCAACTTGGTCCTCTTTGCATACATTTACTAAATTCTACCGTTTTTATGTATGTGCTTCTTCAGAAGCAGTTTTTGGTAGAAAAGTTCTTCAGGCAGCTGTTTCAGTTTGATTCTTCTGCTGATGTTTTAAGTTTTTCTTTTCTTCATGAGAATAACTTATATTTTGGGTTGTGGATTAATTTTTCAGCATATAGCTGTTTATTTTTATCCCTCCCTCTCTAGTGACTCTTGCATGGAATTCCACATCTTGGGTATTTGATATCCCATACGTTACTAGCTCATGGACTCTTGCCAATTACATGAAAGAAAACATAATTTATGTAAGAACTTACCTGATAAATTCATTTCTTTCATATTGGCAAGAGTCCATGAGGCCCACCATTTTTTTATGGTGGTTATGATTTCTTTTGTATAAAGCACAATTATTTCCAGATTCTTTGTTGATGCTGTTTACTGCTTTCTTTATCACCCCACTACTTGGCTATTCGTTAAACTGAATTGTGGGTGTGGTGAGGAGTGTATTTATAGGCATTTTGAGGTTTGGGAAACTTTGCAACCTCCTGGTAGGATTGTATATCCCATATGTCACTAGCTCATGGACTCTTGCCAATATGAAAGAAATGAATTTATCAGTTAAGTTATGTTTTTTACATGGTTGCTGCTGCTCCTCTGATTAGGACATTATTATAATCCCCTTTACTGTTCCTCAAACTATTTTCTTGGTGAAAATAAATTATTAAGAAGTTGATTAAACATTGGTTTCCTCAAGGTTGTGTTGGTGTAGGACAGAAAGGACACTCGAGCAATTACTTGTTACTGATAAATAGGAAGATTACATTTAATCCCGTTTACTAATTGTATGGGTTATCCAAATTTTCATGCAGCCATTTCTTACTTGGCGAAAACCATGATATACCCAATGGATGATGCAGTTGTGTTTAAAATCCAATGGATAAGAAACTTAAAGGGACATGAAACCCAACATTTTTATTTCATGATTCAGACAGAACATACCATTTTAAACAACTTTCCAATTTACTTCTATTATTTAATTTGCTTCCTTCTTTTGTTATCCTTTGCCGAAAGGTTTATCTAGGAAAGCTCAGGAGCAGCAAAGAACCTAGGTTCTAGCTGCTGATTGGTGGCTGCATATATATACCGATCATTATCATTGGCTCACCCATGTGTTCAGTCAGCAACCAGTAGTGCATTGTTGCTCATTCAACAAAGCATACCAAGAGAACGAAGAAAAATTGATAATTGGAGTAAATTAGAAAGTTGCTTAAAATTGCATGTTCTATCTGAATCATGAAAGGAAAAAAATTGTGTTTCATATCCCTTTAAGTTAAATTTGAAGGGATACTAACCCCAATTTTTTTCTTTCATGATTCAGATAGAGCATGCAATTTTAAGGAACTTTCTAATTTACTCCTATTATCAATTTTTCTTTGTTCTCATGTTACCTTGATTTGAAAAAGCAGTAATTAAAGATTAGGAGCCGGCCCATTTTTAGTTCAGCACCTGGGTAGCGCTTGCTGATTGGTTTGCTACATTTAGCCACAAATCAGCAAGTGCTACCCAGGTGCTGAACAAAAAATGGGCTGGCTCTAAAACTTACAGTACTGCTTTTTCAAATCAAGATAGCATAAGAACAAAGAAAAATTGATAATAGAGCATGAAATTTAAGCAACTTTCTAATTTACTCCTATCTGAATCACAAAAGAAAAAAAATAGGTTTAGTGTCCCTTTAAGTATCTTTTTTTATTTCAATGTGTAATAATTCAACCATTATTGTGTATATCCTCTATTAGCTGTACAATATTGGTCAGAAGACAACTCTCAAGTATAACTGAAGTTACTGCAGATCTATTAATGCTATAAGACTTGACTTAACAGCTAATATTGAGAGATTAATACTTTAGGAAAAACAATGTAGTTGTTACTGGCTCCAGAACAAATATCTGTGCCTTGCACTTTAAGGTTAATGATATGTGGTCAGTGCCCCAAGTCTTTTCAATCTAAGATCTAGACGGTAAAAAGTAAATTTTACGTACTAACCAAGCGTTTAGATCAACTTCCTTTGAGAATATTACTGTAATTCTTCACATTAGTAGGTTCCAGGGAACACAGAAATTGTTCAAGGGATAACACACAGATATAATAAACCCAATTTAAATGAACCCTTATTTACTCTATAATGCATCTGCCAACCTTTTAATGTGTAAACTCTCTCTTCCTAACTTACGAGATAAATGTATATCGAATGTGATGCTTTCTAAACAAAGTTTTGTTCAATGTTATTGATATACTGTATTATTTGTATACTCCTTCTATATTTCAATAAAATATAAATACACATGTATATACACTTATATACTGTACACATATATTTGCGCACATATTGAAGAAAAAAATAAATTAATAAAATATATACTTGTGTATGTGTATGTGTATATGTATGTAAGAAATAGATAAAGCACTGGTCTTCAGTCAACAGTGAATAAGATATATTTATTCAAGCTTGACGTTTCGGAGTAAACAAACCCCTTCCTCTGACAAACAAATCGTGTGCAAACTAAACATAAATAGGCCTGTAAGGCCCTCCTCAAACTGTCTTCCAACGAGAAGGCAGCGTGTGCAAAATATACATGATAGTGATTAGACTAAGCAATCAAAGTGTATAACTGGTAACATAAATAGTGACAAATAATAACAGTGGCTTCAAACCACAAGCTCCCAAATCCAAAGAGTCAAAGTACAAACGCCAAAAAAATAAATCGTAGACCCATGAAAATATCAAACAATGCCGACACGCTTGTGATCCCATTGGAGGGTTAGCGCACAGACTTAGCTGACGTCAGCTAAGGGTAAAAGTAGAGAAGGTAGAATTAAAGGGCCAGTAAACCTAGAAGATGTTATATAATTCTGCACATAGTGCAGAATTATATAACATTTATATTAGTGCTAGCTTTATATAACATAATATTACCTGTTAATTTTTATTAAAAAAGAGGGTTTTTCAAACCCGCCCTCTATGCTCTACTGAGCGGGTCTGGTTTTCCCTCTGAGCCCATCTGGGCAGCTGTCTAGTTACAGCGCGGCCCGACCGCGCCATTACACTCAATGTAGCTCGCTCTTGCCCTGACAGCGGGAGCGAGCTACATTGAGTGTAATGATGCTGTCGGGCCGGGCTGTGACTAGACAGCTGCCTAGATGCGCTCAGAGGGAAAACCAGACCCGCGCAATAGAGGGTCTGAAAAACCCTCCTTTTTTTTAATAAAAATTCACAGACAATATTATGTTATAAAAAGCTAGCACTAATATAATGTTATATAATTCTGCACTATGTGCAGAATTATATAACATTTTTTTCTAGGTTTACTGGCCCTTTAAGACAGAATGAAAAAAAAAAGAGTGAAGAGATATGAGAGAGGGGAAAGAAATGTAATGCATTGATTTATTTGTGATTTCTTGTAAACCAGCTCCATCTAGTGGTTGCTTTTAGCACACATTTGTAAAATGGCTCTTTTACTTTCACTTTCTGTTCTCATAAGCAGCCGATCAATCTAGAAATCTAAAAGCAGAGCCCATGCAGGAATGAAGAGCAGAGAAAGCCACTTACTTATATTTCCCCCTAGGGACATCTGCAGTCTGAAACTTAGGGTATGTAAACATTATGGAACCTCCCACACAATCTCCTGGTCTCTGAGAAACGGCTTAAATATATAGCAGATGCAGTTAACCCCACGGCTCCCAAAAAGGCTAAAACTGCAGTCCCCTCTGCTGCTGGGTTAACTTAACTGCATCTACAATGTATTTTTTATCAGCAAGGCACAGAATTTCTTAAAGGAGCAGCCCCCCACCCCTACTGCTATATGCCTGTAATGGATTCCTGGACAGGAGCAGGGCTCATTTTCAGTCAAATTAAAATGTTTAAAAAAGAAGAAAAAAAATATTATATATATATATATATATATATATATATATATATATATATATATAATGTGTGTGTGTGTGTGGCTTACACTGCTTCATTTGTTAATCATACCACTGTCCACAGTTAGAATGACTGTCCAAGAAAACATGACAATGCTGTGTGTCATAAGACCTAATAACTGGCTAGTGGCTACTATTTAATCACATCACAGGTAGCAAATTTTATTTTAACTATTTTGTGGTTTATATTTTTATGCTCCAAGAGTGTATTGGACATTGAGAGACATGTACATTAAGATTCTGTAGTGTTAAATAAACTTTATAATGCAAATTGAAAGTGTTATAGTCATTTATAAGAAAATCACAATTTTTTATATATATATATATATATATATATATATATATATATATATATATTATCGATAAGGGCAGTCTAATTATTTCTTTTAAACTACAGATATAGAAACACCAGTTAAACTATTAACCCCTAAACCGCAAAACCCCCACATCGCAATAAACCTATTTACCCTATTAACCCCTAAACCGCAAAACCCCCACATCGCAATAAACCTATTTACCCTATTAACCCCTAAACCACAAAACTCCCACATCGCAGTAAACCTTATTAACTTATTAATCCCTTTAACCTGCCAAAACCCACAACGCAAATAACTATTTAAATAACTAAGCACCCTAACCTAACACCCCCTTAAATTAACCCAAATTACCTATACTAATACATTCTAACATTACAGAAAATAAAAAATCAAATTACCACATTTTACAAAATTAAACCTAATCCCTATGAAAATAAAAAAGCCCCCCCCCAAATAAAAACACCCCCTACTTTAGAAATAAACTACCAGTACTACCAGGGCTTTTTGCAGGGCATTGCCCCAAGATAATCAGCTCTTTTACAAAAAATACACAAAGTCCCCCCTAACAGTAACCCCTAAGACCCCCACCCACCAGACCCCCCAAAATAAAAAACCTAACACTAAAAAAACCTAAACTACCAATTGCCCTGAAAAGGCATTTAGCTCTTTTACTGCCCATCCCTAATCTAAATAAAACAACCCCCCCCCCCAAAACAAAAAAAAACCTAAGCCTAACCCCCAGGTTGCTACTCACTTTTCCTAAAGTTCGGCGGAGAAGATCTTCTTCCAGACGGGTCCATCATCTTCGTCCACAGCAAAGGCGGCGCGATGCGGATCATTGTTTCCAGATTTAGCAATCCTCATTGGTGGCGATGGTCCTTGGCAGCGGTTCCCGGCGGCGGCGCTCCGTGGCGGCGTGGAGGTTCCTATTCATGCGATCGTCTGCCGCAGACTGAAAATTAAATACAAGGTACCCCATATTTATTGGGGTACCTTGAATTCCTATTGGCTGACATTTTCACATCAGCCAATAGGATGAGAGCAAGTGAAATCTTATTGGCTTTTCAATTATGTTTATTGTGATATAGGCTTTTTGCGGTTTAGCGGTTAATATGATAATTAGGTTTATTGTGATGTGGGGGTTTTGTGGTTTAGGGGTTAATAGGGTAATTAGGTGTATTGTGATGTGGGTGGTTGACGGTTAAGTGATTATGGGATTAATTACTTTATTAGCGATGTGGGGGTTTGCAGTGTATGTGTTAATACTTTGTGTAGGAGGTTGTTCTTTTTTGTTATATTTCGTGCAGGCGTGTTATTTTTATTATTTTACTTGATGCGGGCGGTTAGTTTTTGCTTTTTTAATGCTCCGTTTTCCTTCGCTGCATCCCGGTGGATTCTCAATCTTTCACCACCCTGCCATTTTCGGAATCCACCGGGATGCAGCTTGCATCCCGGTGGATTCCGAAAATGGCAGGGTGGTTAAAGAATCCACCTTCGGATATAGTACACACACACACACACACACACATCAATATTGATATGGGCGAACTGAACACTGGTGAATGCTTCTACTGTGCATAGAGAAGAATTATTTTGAACTGCATTTTCACTGTGAGAAATGTTCTTTTCTTTTTTTGTTCAATGTTCCAAGAGAAACGAAACTGTTTTACTTATACATTACTTATTTGCACACTTACAGACAGTTGGAAACACCTATGGGAATTTTTCACTAGCAACTATGTTTCCTCGGAGAGAATTTACTAAGGAGGATTACAGCAAATCTCTGCAGTCATTGGAACTCTCACCTAGTGCATCTATAGTTCTCCTGCCGGTATGTGTATGTGTGCTAATTGTTATCTTTTTTTTTTTTTTTAATGTTATTTAATTGTCCAGTAAATAATAATAGATATGTGCCTAATTGTAACTAACAGGTTCAGCTGATACTAAATAGCATATCTGCAAATTATTGTAACACAGTTATCATTAGGGATGTAAATAATAACTATCACTTATGGGTGCTTTTAGGACAACAGTGCCTTTCTATTAGGGAGTAGGTGCATAAAGAATGGATAAGTTTGTACCCATACTTCGTAGTTTTTCATCTGCTTTGTGCATTTACATAGTCCTGTTTACTTGCAGCTGTCTATATGTTTGTGCACATTGCTTTTTTTTTAAGACAAAGGTGGGAACTTGTGTTTTGATCTAGGCCTTGTAATCTATAAAAGAACTTGAATTCTAGTAGTGTAGATTCAAGTTCACTGGAAAACATGCGAACAAAGGCCGGACAAGGTCTGTCTTGAAATAATTTACAAAACATGGTCGGGTTAGTAGTGGATGGCATTAGATTTGTTAAAAAGAATTTGCAACTAAACGTCTTCTACTTGTATATGCTGCTGCGTATGTTAACTGTTTTAAATGCTAATGGGGTATGACTATTAACCCTTGAGCACAAGGTTGCAGCAATTCTATGCCTTTTCTGCAAAAAAAAAACAAATAAACAGCCAAGTAATGTCTATATCAGACTAACAGTGACTTAGAGGAATGTCAGTTTTTATAGAAATACCCTGCTACTAGCAAAGTCATATTAACTATGCGCTCTGTTTTTCTACTCTTGGTAGAAATTTTAAATATCGCACTGGCATGTTTTCCACAGCAATTAAAAGGCAAAATGAAACTCATTAATTTGTTTGATAGGGACAGTAATATAAAAATGAAATGATCTAACTACGTGTTTAGCCCTTGTAAAGGGTTAAACACTCAAGGCCTTCTGGGAACTGTAATGCCCTGCATCCCCTAAGCAGGACATGCCAGGTTAGCCAATTAGGAGCAAATATGCATGTAGCTGCCAATCAGTGACTGCTCGGGATAATGTGTTGTAAATAAGCAGCAGCACACAGCCTGCTCACTGATGATGTGGTTAAAAAATAATGACATTTTAATTGCCATTTACACGTGTATGTTCCCTCATCAGGCGGGAAGACCAACGCGAGCTGTAATACCTTCTTCAGAAGGAGGCGTCTGGACTTTTTTCGGTACAATATTATATCCACTTCTAGCAGTCTGGAGATTCTTGAGCAATTTCTTATTCAGCAGCCCTTCATCTACACAAAATACAGACAGTGCATCACATCATCCCCATGAAAATACAAATCCATCAACATCCAACAGTTCAGAACCAAAGAGGTGAGTAGAAAATCTGCTCTGCATTTACATTGTTCTGTTTACTTTGCATCTTACAGTAAATATGTTTTGGCAGCCATGCAATACATTTATATATTAGGTGAGTGTGAAAATGTTTAAAATGTGTTAATACATTGTTTTTACTGCAGTTGTTTTTCAATATTCAAACTTCACCCAATGCTCAAATAAGCTAATCCAGACTTCTCCCTGGAAAAGACACAGCTAGCCATGAACATTATTTTAACAAAACATACTTTGTTTTGCAATTCTTATTTTATCATCTCTGCTGAAACCAGTCAGGAAAAGATATGAGTCAGGGTGAAGTGTGTGAAGCCTGCAATGTGCTCTATGAGGTCTATTTTAGTTGGCGGCATATGGAGAGACAGTGTTGGGACTGATTATGTTCAGCACTATAGATAGAAGATTCTAACAGAGACATTCATTGTAGGATTTAAAAGGAGAGAGAGTGAATGCTAGGAAGTCAACACCAGATAAGTGAGTGAATTAATTTGTTGTTAGTGTGGAAAGGAAAGGGTAAATTCTACAGAAGTTATTTAGATGAGAGAGGCAAGATTTACCAAGTGCATGGATATAAGGTGTAACAGAGAATAGTCAAGTTGGACACCAAAACAGTAGTAATGGAGTGATTTCTAGCTTAATTATTCTAATATTCTAGAGCACACAGTAGTAAGCAAACTGGAACATAAGGCAGGGCTTGACAATTATTTTTCCCCTGGCTCCTAACTTTTTGGGTTATTCTTCATATATCTAAATACACATTCCACTGTCTGGCTCCTAAAAGTATATCTGGCTCCTAAATTTTATTGACCACTGGGTTGGATAAGTAGTGTGTGGTGAAGCCAGTGTTCTAAACTATTGGTAATTATACCAGTGGTAAGAGAGAAGTTGAAAGATGAATGGGGTTGAAATTAGCAAACAGGAAGCCGATTGGTATAAGGAGGGAAAGACATTCTCCATTTTGCTGCTGGCAAAATACAGTTGTTGCTTTATATATATATATATATATATATATATATATATATATATATATATATATATATATATATATTAGTTTTAGGATCCAAGCACTCACTGTAAGTTGAATTGCCTGGGTGCACTCTATGGTAGATAGGCAGAAACTTTCATAAGGAGAAGAGGCACACACAGGACTTAACACAAAATTTATTAATATTTCATTAATTCTGTCAGTCAACGTTTCGGTCCTCACAGGGACCTTTATCAAGACTGTTCTCTGTAAGAGGATGTGTATAGTTCTCACCGCTGAGAACTATACACATCCTCTTACAGAGAACAGTAGGTAGAGGGAAGAGGGAAGTAGAAATAAAAAACTAAAATAATATGGTTGCAACAAACCGTCTTTTTGGGTATGAGTTTTTCAGCATGGCACATCTTGACTTGGCAAGATTTGCCCACTCTTCTTTGCAAAAACACTCCAAATCTGTCAGATTGTGAGGGCATCTCTTCTGCAGAGCCTACTTAAGATCACCCCACAGATTTTCGATTGGTTTCAGGTCTGGGCTCAGACTGGGCCATTCCAAAACTTTAATCTTCTTCTGGTGAAGCCATTCCTTTGTTGATTTAGATGTACGCTTTGGGGTGTTGTCATGCATACATCTAAATCATTTTAACAGGGGTGTGTAGACATTTTATATCCACTGTATGTGTATATGTATGTATATATGTGATGAATAAAACGAGACAAAGATAAATCATTTCAGAACTTTTTCCACCTTTAATGTGACCTATAAACTGTACAACTTGATTGAAAAACAAACTGAAACTTCTAGGTGGAGGGAAGTAAAAATAAAATTAAAAAATATGGTTGCATAAGTGTGCATAACTGGGGATGTAGCTGTGTTTAGAATTGAGCAATCACATTCAAAATTATGTTAAATAGGAGTCAGTACACACCTGCCATCATTTAAAATGCCTCTGATTAACCCCAAATAAAGTTCAGCTGTTCTAGTAGGTCTTTCCTGACATTTTCTTAGTCGCAACTTATATATCAAAAGCCATGGTTCGCAGAGAGCTTCCAAAGCATCAGAGGGATCTCACTGTTAAAAGGTATCGGTCAGGAGAACGGTACAAAAGAATTTCCAAGGCATTAGATATACCATGGAACACAGTGAATACAGTCATCATCAAGTGGAGAAAATATGGCGCATCATGCTTTGGGTCTGTTTCTCTTGTAAGGTGTATCCAGTCCACGGGTTGCAAGAGGACACCCACAGCAGAGCTGTCTATATAGCTCCTCCCCTAACCCCCACCCCCAGTCATTCTCTTGCAACTCTCGACAAGATAGGAAGTATCAAGAGATATGTGGTGACTTAGTGTAGTTTTACCTTCAATCAAGAGTTTATTTTGAAACGGTACCGGCGTTGTACTGTTTTACTCTCAGGCAGAAATTAGAAGAAGAATTCTGCCTGGAGGTTCATGATCTTAGCGGTTTGTAACTAAGGTCCATTGCTGTTCTCATACATAACTGAAGAGTATGGGAAATCTTCAGTTGGGGGAACGGTCTGCAGATTACCTGCTTTTAGGTATGTTCAGTATTTTTTATTTCTACAGAGATGAATAAAAGTTCTAGAAAATGCTGACAAAGCCTTGTGTATTTGAGGTAAGCTAGATGCAGTGATTTAACGACGACTGGGATCATGCTTACAAAACAGGGTAATACTCATGTTAATACTCATATTACTTGGTGACAAAATGTTTTCATGTTTTATAAATAGAATGTTTTTTCTCTGAGGGAGATAAGTCTTTTCTTGGGGCCTAGTTTTCCACATGGCTAGTTAGATACTCCTAGGAGTATTTTCTTAAGGCCCCTCTGACATCCAGTACATGGTGGGAGGGGCCTATTTTTGCGCTCTAGATGCGCAGTTTCCTTCAGACTGAGACATCCAGCTTCCCTAGAGGAGTCCTCTGGCATCTGAGGACCATTATAGAGGGTTTATTTCTTCCCTAAATCGTATTTGAGGGCAGGTAGGAGCCTCAGCAGAGCTGGGGCAAGGTGCTTAACTGGCTTTTACTGGTGGTTGACGTTTTTTAAATCCGGTTTGGGGGCTAAGGGGTTAATCATCCATTTGCAAGTGGGTGCAATGTTGCTTTAGTCCCTTACACATACTGTAAAAATTTTGAAGATTTTACTATATTTTTACACTGTTTTGCAGTTTAAGTGCTAGTTTTTTTCTCTTAAAGGCACAGTAACGTTTTTGTTTAATTGCTGTTTCACATTTATTAAAGTGTTTTCCAAGCTTGCTTGTCTCATTACTAGTCTGTTAAACATGTCTGACGTAGAGGAAACTCCTTGTTCAATATGTTTGGAAGCCATTGTGGAACCCCCTCTTAGAATGTGTACCAAATGTACTGAAATTTCTATCAACTATAAAGACCATATTATGGCGCTTAAAGATTTATCTCCAGAGGATTCTCTGACTGAAAAGAGGGAGATTATGCCATCTAGCTCTCCCCATGTGTCAGAACCTATAACTCCCGCTCAAGTGATGCCAAGTACATCTAGCGCGTCTAATTCTTTTACCTTACAGGACATGGCGGCAGTTATGAATGCTACCCTCTCAGAGGTATTGTCCAAACTGCCAGGGTTACAAGGAAAGAGAGACAGCTCTGGGGCTAGAACAAATACAGAGCTTTCTAACGCTTTAATACCTGTGTCCGATATACCCTCACAATACTCAGAAGCCGAGGCAGGAGAGCTTCTATCTGTGGGTGACATTTCAGATTCAGGGAAGGCGTTGCTTCAGTCTGATTCTGAAATGACAGCGTTTAAATTTAAGCTTGAACATCTCCGCTTATTGCTTAGGGAGGTTTTAGCGACTCTGGATGACTGTGAACCCATTGTGGTTCCAGAGAAATTGTGTAAGATGGATTACTGCTGCAGCGGCTTTTTGGTTTGAGTCTCTTGAGGAGGCTCTACAGGTGGAGACCCCGTTAGATGATATTTTAGACAGGATTAAAGCTCTTAAGTTAGCTAATTCCTTTATCTCTGGCGCCGTTTTTCATTTAACCAAGCTAACGGCTAAGAATTCAGGTTTTGCCATTCTGGCGCGTAGGGCGCTATGGCTTAAGTCCTGGTCAGCAGACGTTACTTCAAAGTCTAAGCTTCTTAACATCCCCTTTAAGGGACAGACCCTATTCAGGCCTGGTCTGAAGGAGATAATTTCTGATATTACTGGAGGAAAAGGTCACGCCCTTCCTCAAGATAGGTCCAATAAGTTAAGGACCAAACAGAATAATTTTCGTTCCTTTCGAAACTTCAAGAGTGGCGCAGCTTCAGCTTCCTCTAATGCAAAACAAGAGGGACATTTTGCCCAGTCCAAACCAGTCTGGAGACCTAACCAGGCTTGGAACAAGGGGAAGCAGGCCAAAAAACCTGCTGCTGCCTCTAAGACAGCATGAAGGAGTAGCCCCCGATCCGGGACCGGATCTAGTAGGGGCAGACTTTCTCTCTTCGCTCAGGCTTGGGCAAGAGACGTCCAGGATCCCTGGGCACTAGAGATTTGTTTCCCAGGGATATCGTCTGGAATTCAAAGGTTCAGCTCCAAAGGGGAGATTTCACCTCTCACAACTATCTGCAAACCAGATAAAGAGAGAGGCATACTTACATTGCGTTCAAAACCTACTGGTTAAGGGAGGAACAGGGGCAGGGTTTCTATTCAAACCTGTTTATAGTTCCCAAAAAAGAGGGAACGTTAAGACCAATCTTGGATCTCAAGATCCTAAACAAATTTCTCAGGGTCCCATCTTTCAAGATGGAGACGATCCGAACCATCCTCCCTATGATCCAGGAGGGTCAATATATGACTACCGTGGACTTAAAGGATGCTTATCTCCACATTCCGATTCACAGAGATCATCATCAGTTCCTCAGGTTCGCCTTCCTAGACAGGCATTACCAGTTTGTGGCTCTTCCCTTCGGATTAGCCACGGCGCCAAGAATCTATTCGAAAGTTCTAGGGTCTCTACTGGCGGTTCTAAGGCCGCGGGGCATCGCGTTGGCTCCTTACCTAGACGACATCCTGATCCAGGCGTCGACTTTTCAAATCGCCAAGTCCCATACGGACATTGTTCTGGCCTTTCTGAGGTCTCACGGGTGGAAGGTGAACAGAGAAAAGAGTTCACTCTCTCCTCACAAGAGTCTCCTTCCTAGGAACTCTGATAGATTCAGTAGAAATGAAAATTTCTCTTGCAAGGTGTATCCAGTCCACGGATTCATCCTTTACTTGTGGGATATTCTCAGGAAGTGGCAAAAAGAGCACACAGCAGAGCTGTCCATATAGCTCCCCCTCTAGCTCCACCCCCCAGTCATTCTCTTTGTCGGCTCTAAGCACTAGGGTCTCTCTCGGGAGGGTAAAGTGAATGTGGTGTTAAATTTGTAGTTTTATTATCTTCAATCAAAAGTTTGTTATTTTAAATGGTATCGGTTTGTACTATTTACTCTCTAGCAGAAAAGTGATGAAGATTTCTGCTGAGAGGAAAATGATTTTTGCATGTTGTCACTAAAATCCACTGCTGTTCCCACACAGGACTGAGAAGTACCAGAAAACTTCAGTTGGGGGGAACAGTTTGCAGGGTGATCTGCAATAAGGTATGTTCAGTCATTTATTTCTAGACAAGACTGAGATAATGCTAGAAGAGACTGACAATATCCCCATGAGGGGAGGGTAAGCTATATTCACAGACTTAGTAAGGAATTGAATGCTTACATAATAGGGCTAATATACTGGATGACACTTATGCAGGTCAATGGATTGTTTAGCTAAGGAAAAATCATTTTGCAAGACACTTTGAAAGCTCTTTTGGGTTCTTTCTGGGGTTATTACCCACATGGCTGTTTTTTAGTCACTTAGGAGTGATTTAGTAGGCCTCACAGCTCCGGAGTAGAGTGGGAGGGTCCTAATTTCGCGCCTCAGATGCGCACTTAGAATTGCAGAGGAGTTCATGCTGCTTCACATGGAGGGTCCTGCTGCTGTTTGAAGGCCCTAAAGAAGCTATAGTCCCCCAAATCTGATCCCTAAGGGCAGGTAGGGCCACAGCAAGGCTGTGGCAAGGTGCTGTAGTAATTTTAACTGAGTGTTGGCTTTAGGCTGCTCCGGTTTGGGCATTAAGGGGTTAATCGTTCTGCAACTTGTGGTGCAATCTTATTAAGGCTTTAGGTACATACTATGAAAATTTCAAAAGGATTGCTGCATTTGTCACTGTTTTGTAAAATTGTGTACTCTTTTTATCTCTTAAAGGCACAGTAACGTTTTTTTTTCAAATTGTGTTTTTTATTTGATTAAAGTGATTTCCAAGCCTGTTTGTGTATACTACTAGTCTGGTTAACATGTCTGACACTAAGGAAAATCCTTGTTCAATGTGTTTAGAAGCCATGGTGGAACCCCCTCTCAGAATGTGTCCCACTTGTACTGATATGTCTATGCACTTTAAAGATCATATTGTTGCACTTAAGAATGTGGCCCAAGATGATTCTCAGACTGAAGGTAACGAGGGTAGCCCGTCTGCCTCTCCCCAAGTGTCACAACCAGTTACGCCCGCGCAAGCGACGCCTAGTACCTCTAGTGCGTCTAACCCGTTTACATTACAAGACTTAGCGGCAGTCATGGATAATTCTCTTACAGCCTTTTTACCTAAACTGCCCGGGTTACCTGCAAAGCGTGATAGCTCTGTTTTAAGAACAGATTATGAGCATTCTGACGCTTTGGTAGCCGTATCCGATATACCCTCACAACGCTCTGAAGTGGGAGCGAGGGATTTGATGTCTGAGGGAGAAGTCTCTGATTCAGGAAGGGTTCCTCCTCAGACAGATTCAGATACACTGGCTTTTAAATTTAAACTAGAACACCTCCGCGTTTTGCTTAGGTATTAGCTACTCTGGATGACTGCGACCCTTTGGTGATCCCAGAGAAATTGTGTAAAATGGACAAGTACTTAGAGGTCCCTGTTTACACGGATGCGTTTCCGGTCCCTAAGAGGATTGCGGATATCGTTACTAGGGAGTGGGATAGACCAGGTGTTCCCTTTGTTCCCCCTCCTGTTTTTAAGAAAATGTTCCCCATATCTGACACCACGCGGGACTCGTGGCAGACGGTCCCTAAGGTGGAGGGGGCTGTTTCTTCACTTGCTAAACGCACAACCATACCAATTGAAGACAGTTGTGCTTTCAAAGACCCTATGGATAAAAAGTTAGAAGGTTTACTTAAGAAAATTTTTGTTCAACAAGGTTTTCTTCTCCAGCCTATTGCCTGCATTATTCCTGTAACTACTGCAGCCGCTTTCTGGTTTGAGGCGCTGGAAGACTCGCTCCATGGATGGAATTAAGGCTCTAAAGCTAGCTAATTCTTTTATCACTGACGCCGCTTTCCAAATAGCTAAGTTAGCGGCAAAAAATTCAGGTTTCGCCATTTTGGCGCTCAGGGCGCTATGGCTAAAGTCCTGGTGGGCCGATGTGTCGTCTAAATCCAAGCTTTTGAACATCCCTTTCAAAGGAAAGACCCTTTTCGGGCCTGATTTGAAAGAGATTATTTCAGAAATCACCGGGGGAAAAGGCCATGCTCTCCCTCAGGACAAGTCCTTTAAAACAAAGAACAAAGCTAATTTTCGTTCCTTTCATAATTTCAGGAACGGCCCCGCTTCATCCTCTCCGGCTGCAAAGCAAGAGGGTAACGCTTCACAGCCCAAGGCAACTTGGAAACCTTACCAGGGCTGGAATAAGGGGAAACAGGCCAAAAAGCCTGCAGCTGCCACCAAGACAGCATGAAGGGGTAGCCCCCGATCCGGGACCGGATCTAGTAGGGGGCAGACACTCTCTCTTCGCTCAGGCCTGGGCAAGAGATGTACACGATCCTTGGGCGTTAGATATTGTATCCCAGGGATATCTTCTAGAATTCAAGGGTTCTCCTCCAAGGGGGAGGTTCCACATTTCTTGTCTGGCTACAGATCAGACAAAGAAAGAGGCGTTTTTACCCTGTGTAGAAGATCTACATACAATGGGAGTGATCCACCCAGTTCCAATTGTGGAACAAGGGCTGGGTTTTTACTCAAACCTGTTTGTGGTTCCCAAAAAAGAGGGAACTTTCAGACCCATCCTGGATCTAAAAATTCTAAACAGATTCCTCAGAGTCCCATCATTCAAAATGGAGATCATTCGTACAATCTTACCAATGATCCAGGAAGGTCAATATATGACTACCGTGGATTTAAAGGATGCATACCTACACATTCCTATCCACAAAGATCATCACCAGTTTCTCAGGTTCACCTTTCTGGACAAGCATTTTCAGTTTGTGGCTCTTCCTTTCGGCTTAGCCACTGCTCCCAGAATTTTCACAAAGGTGCTAGGGTCCCTTCTGGCGGTGCTAAGACCGCGGGGCATAGCAGTGGCGCCTTACCTAGACGACATTTTAATTCAGGCACCGTCTTTCCAAAGAGCCAAGTCTCACACGGAGACTGTACTGGCCTTTCTGAAGTCTCACGGGTGGAAGGTGAACATCAAAAAGAGTTCTCTTTCCCCTTTCACAAGGGATCCCTTCCTAGGGACTCTAATAGACTCGGTAGAAATGAAAATTTTTCTGACGGAGGTCAGAAAATTAAAACTCTTAAATACTTGCCGAGTTCTTCATTCCATTCTCCGGCCATCTGTGGCTCAGTGCATGGAGACAATCTGTTTAATGGTAGCGGCAATGGACATAGTCCCTTTTGCTCGGATACACCTCAGACCACTGCAACTATGCATGCTCAAACAGTGGAATGGGGATTATGCAGATTTGTCTCCTCAAATTCAGTTGGACCAGGAGACCAGAGATTCTCTTCTCTGGTGGTTGTCTCAGGACCACCTGTCTCAGGGAATATGTTTCCGCAGGCCAAAGTGGGTCATTGTAACGACTGACGCCAGTGTGTTAGGCTGGGGTGCGGTCTGGGACTCCCTGAAAGCTCAGGGCTTATGGTCTCGGGAAGAAACACTTCTCCCGATAAACATTCTGGAACTGAGGGCGATATTCAACGCTCTTCAGGCATGGCCTCAACTAGCTGCGGCGAAATTCATCAGATTTCAGTCGGACAACATCACGACTGTAGCTTACGTCAATCATCAGGGGGGAACAAAGAGTTCCCTAGCGATGACGGAAGTAACCAAAATAATCAGGTGGGCGGAGGATAACTCCTGCCACCTCTCAGCAATTCACATCCCAGGAGTAGACAACTGGGAGGCGGATTTTCTAAGTCGTCAGACTTTTCACCCGGGGGAGTGGGAACTCCACCCGGAGGTATTTGCCCAGCTGACTCAGCTATTGGGCATTCCAGAATTGGATCTGATGGCGTCCCGTCAGAACGCCAAACTTCCTCTCTACGGGTCCAGGTCCCGGGACCCCAAGGCGGTATTGATAGATGCTCTAGCAGCGCCTTGGTCCTTCAATCTGGCTTATGTTTTTCCACCGTTTCCTCTCCTCCCGCGTCTGGTCGCCAGAATCAAGCAGGAGAAGGCTTCAGTGATTCTGATAGCGCCTGCGTGGCCACGCAGGACTTGGTATGCAGACCTAGTGGACATGTCATCTGTCCCACCATGGACACTGCCAATGAGGCAGGATGTTCTAATACAGGGTCCGTTCAAGCATCCAAATCTAGTTTCTCTACGTCTGACTGCTTGGAGATTGAACGCTTAGTTCTATCAAAGCGTGGGTTCTCTGAGTCGGTTATAGATACTCTAATTCAGGCTAGAAAGCCTGTCACCAGGAAAATCTACCATAAGATATGGCGGAAATATCTTTGTTGGTGTGAATCCAAGGGTTACTCATGGAGTAAGATTAGGATTCCCAGGATATTGTCCTTTCTACAAGAAGGATTGGAGAAAGGATTGTCAGCTAGTTCCTTAAAAGGACAGATATCTGCTTTGTCTATCCTGTTACACAAGCGTCTGGCAGAGGTACCAGACGTTCAAGCGTTTGCTCAGGCTTTAGTTAGAATCAAGCCTGTTTATAAACCTGTGGCTCCGCCATGGAGTTTGAATCTAGTTCTTTCAGTTCTTCAGGGGGTTCCGTTTGAACCTTTACATTCCATAGATATTAAATTGTTATCTTGGAAAGTTTTGTTTTTGGTAGCTATCTCTTCTGCTCGAAGAGTTTCAGAATTATCTGCCTTACAGTGTGATTCACCTTACCTGGTGTTCCACGCAGATAAGGTAGTTTTGCATACCAAACCTGGTTTTCTTCCTAAAGTTGTTTCTAACAAGAATATTAACCAGGAAATAGTTGTTCCTTCTCTGTGGAAGGAAGAAGGAACATCTTTTACACAATCTTGATGTAGTTCGTGCTTTAAAGTTCTATTTACAAGCAACTAAGGATTTCAGACAAACATCTTCCTTGTTTGTTATCTATTCTGGTAAGAGGAGAGGTCAGAAAGAGACTACTACCTCTCTTTCCTTTTGGCTGAAAAGTATCATCCGTTTGGCCTATGAGACTGCTGGCCAGCAGCCTCCTGAAAGAATTACTGCTCATTCTACCAGAGCAGTGGCTTCCACATGGGCTTTCAAAAATGAGGCTTCTGTTGAACAGATTTGTAAGGCAGCGACTTGGTCTTCACTGCATACTTTTGCCAAATTTTACAAATTCGATACTTTTGCTTCTTCGGAGGCTACTTTTGGGAGACAGGTTTTGCAAGCAGTGGTGCCTTCCGTTTAAGGTACCTGTCTTGTTCCCTCCCTTCATCCGTGTCCTAAAGCTTTGGTATTGGTATCCCACAAGTAAAGGATGAATCCGTGGACTGGATACACCTTGCAGGAGAAAACAGAATTTATGCTTACCTGATAAATCCCGCCCTGGCATTTAAGTCAGGTAAAAAATTTTTGTTTAACCCTTTAAGGACACAGCTTTGCTCAATTGTTTTATGACGGAAAAATTCCGTCATATGTCCTTAAGAGGTTAAACTACAGTCACCACTGCACCCTATGGTTTCTCCTTTTTCTTCCTAACCTTTGGTCGAATGACTGGGGGGTGGAGCTATAGGGGGTGCTATATGGACAGCTCTGCTGTGTGCTCTCTTTGCCACTTCCTGTAGGGAATGAGAATATCCCACAAGTAAAGGATGAATCCGTGGACTGGATACACCGCAAGAGAAAGTAATTTATCAGGTAAGCATAAATTCTGTTTTTTCTGAGGTCAGGATTGCAAAGCTTCTAACTTCTTGCCGTGCCCTTCATTCCACTTCTCGGCCGTCAGTGGCTCAGTGTATGGGAATGATCGGCCTGATGGTAGCGGCAATGGACATAGTTCTGTTTGCCCGCCTACATCTCAGACCACTGCAACTTTGCATGCTCAATCAGTGGGATGGGGACTACACAGATTTGTCTCCTCTGTTAAATCTGGTTCAAGAGACCAGGGATTCTCTCTCTGGTGGTTATCTCGGGTCCATCTGTCCAGGGGAATGAGTTTCCGCAGGCCAGAGTGGACTATAGTGACGACAGATGCCAGCCTTCTGGGCTGGGGCGCAGTCTGGAACTCCCTGAAGGCTCAGGGTTCATGGAAGCCCTCTTTCCGATAAACATTCTGGAACTCAGAGCGATATTCAATGCTCTTCAGGCTTGGCCTCAGCTAGCTGCGGTCAGATTCATCAGATTTCAGTCGGACAATATCACGACTGTAGCCTATATCAACCATCAGGGGGGAACAAGGAGTCCCCTGGCAATGATGGAGGTTAACAAGATAATTCTTTGGGCAGAGATTTTGATAGCACCTGCGTAGCCACGCAGGACTTGGTATGCAGATCTGGTGGACATGTCATCCTTTCCACCATGGACTCTGCCGCTGAGGCAGGACCTTCTACTCCAAGGTCCATTCAAATATCCAAATCTAATTTCTCTGCGTCTGACTGCTTGGAGATTGAACGCTTGATTTTATCAAAACGTGGTTTCTCCGAGTCGGTCATTGATACCTTAATACAGGCTCGAAAGCCTGTCACCAGGAAAATCTATCATAAGATATGGTGTAAATATCTTCATTGGTGTGAATCCAAGGGTTACTCTTGGAGTAAGGTCAGGATTCCTAGGATATTATCTTTTCTCCAAGAAGGATTGGAAAAGGGATTATCGGCTAGTTCCTTAAAGGGACAGATTTCTGCTCTGTCTATTCTTTTGCACAAGCGTCTGGCTGATGTTCCAGACGTTCAGGCGTTTTGTCAGGCTTTGGTTAGAATCAGGCCTGTGTTTAAACCTGTTGCTCCGCCATGGAGTTTAAATTTAGTTCTTCAAGGGGTTCCGTTTGAACCTTTGCATTCCATAGATATCAAGCTTTTATCTTAGAAAGTTCTGTTCCTAGTAGCTGTCTCTTCGGCTCGAAGAGTTTCAGAGTTATCTGCCTTACAGTGTGATTCCCCTTATCTGATCTTTCATGCAGATAAGGTAGTTTTGCGTACCAAACCTGGGTTTCTTCCTAAGGTGGTATATAATAAGAATATCAATCAGGAAATTGTTATTCCGTCACTGTGTCCTAATCCTTCTTCAAAGAAGGAACGTCTGTTACACAATCTTGACGTGGTTCGTGCTTTAAAGTTTTATTTGCAAGCTACTAAGGATTTTCATCAAACATCTGCATTGTTTGTTGTCTATTCTGGAAAGAGGAGAGGCCAAAAGGCTTCGGCAACTTCTCTTTCTTTTTGGCTGAGAAGCATAATCCGTTTAGCTTATGAGACTGCTGGCCAGCAGCCTCCTGAAAGAATTAAAGCTCATTCTACTAGAGCGGTAGCTTCCACATGGGCTTTTAAACATGAGGCCTCTGTTGAACAGATTTGTAAGGCGGCGACTTGGTCTTTGCTTCATACTTTTTCTAAATTCTACAAATTTGATACTTTTGCTTCCTCGGAGGCTATTTTTGGGAGAAAGGTCTTACAGGCAGTGGTGCCTTCCGTTTAAGTTCCTGCCTTGTCCCTCCCTTTATCCGTGTCCTAAAACTTTGGTATTGGTATCCCACAAGTAATGGATGAACCCGTGGACTGGATACACCTTACAAGAGAAAACAAAATTTATACTTACCTGATAAATTTCTTTCTCTTGTGGTGTATCCAGTCCACGGCCCGCCCTGTCACTTTAAGGCAGGTGTTTTTATTTTTAAAACTACAGTCACCACGGCACCCTATAGTTTCTCCTTTTTCTTACTTGTCTTCGGTCGAATGACTGGAGGTGGGGGTTAGGGGAGGAGCTATATAGACAGCTCTGCTGTGGGTGTCCTCTTGCAACTTTCTGTTGGGAAGGAGAATATCCCACAAGTAATGGATGAACCCTTGGACTGGATACACCACAAGACAAAGAAATTTATCAGGTAAGCATAATTTTTTTTTTTTTTCTTCAGCTGGAACTGGGGCCTTAGTCAAGGTAGATGGAATTATGAACAGTTCCAAATACCAGACAATATTGGCACAAAACCTTCAGGCTTCTGCTAGAAAGCTGAACATGAAGAAGAACTTCATCTTTATGCATGACAACGTCTCAAAGCATACATCCAAATCAACAAAAGAATGGCTTCACCAGAAGAAGATTAAAGTTTTGGAATGGCCCAGTCAGAGCCCAGACCTGAATCCAATCGAAAATCTGTGGGGTGATCTTAAGTGGACTGTGCACAAGAGATGCCCTCACAAGATACCCTCACAATCTGACAGATTTGGAGTGTTTTTGCAAAGAAGAGTGGGCAAATCTTGCCAAGTCAAGATGTGCCATGCTGAAAAACTCATACCCAAAAAGATGGAGTGCTTAATGGATTATCGGGGAATGTTAAAACACGTATTTCTTTATTTTTAAAGGAGAATGTAAATACCAATTTCTTTCCTATGACATGGAGAGTCCACAACGTCATTCCAATTACTAGTGGGAGTGGGATACTCAACTCCTGGCCAGCAGGAGGAGGCAAAGAACACCCTAGCAAAGCTGTTAAGTGTAACTTCCCTTACCCATAATGTAGTCATTCTCTTTGCCTTTGTCAATGGAGGATGTGTGAAGTTGGTGTCTGAAGATATTTAATCCTTTTATAGGTTCTTTTCCCGGCAAGCAAGGATTAGGGGCTATGCTGTGTCTATGTCAATCTCTTTAGTAACAGTAATGGTGGCTATTAGCATTTAGAAAGCGGTGAGGTTGTCTTTGCTTTATTTCTAGCATTATTATTACCCCTGTTATAGAAAGCCAGAGTTGGTTACTCTGCTCTTTACTTTTCTACTGGTCCCTGTCGGCGGTCGGATGAGGCTGACAGACCAGTTATGCTGCATCTGCCCTGCAGCTGAAGCTCCTAAGGCAAGTGCTTTTATCCCTTCTAGGTGAAAAGGCTCAGCACTTGGGGGTTAATCCCTCCATTTTGAATATGGAGCCTGGGGGCAATTATATCCTTTTCTGGGATTTGAATAAATGGGAAGTATTTACACATGAGGGCAACCATTGCTATATTAAGCCAATCTTCTCTCTGTGTGTAATATGTCAGAGTGATCCCCTTTATTCTATACCTTTTTTCACTATGGAGAATAATTTTATTGAAAATCCCAGGTTCTACAGAGTATAAAATGGGTCAGTCCGGCCGCAGCCTGTTAGCAGCTCCTTTTTGCGCGCTTTGTTTCTGCTGCACGCATTTCCACTCTGTCAGTTCCCTTCTCAGGCTTTAGATGCCTTTTATTGAGGATCGGAGAGTGGTGTGAGGAGCATAGTGAATGAAGCATATGGTATTAAAGTGCTTCCTTTCAGTTGCGGATAATCTGTCTCTTGTGTTAAGTAGGTAAGAGACCACCACACTCCATTATTTAAGAAATTATATATACTGCTTTAATACTGAGCACCTTCAAGGGTTCATTTTTATTTGAGGACACTTTAAGATAACCCTGTTAGATATTGTTTATATATTAGGAGATTGGGTTACGGCGTCATAGTCAGTTTGCGCCTTTCTATATATGGCGGACAAATTACCAAACGAGTGCATTTTAAAGAAAAAGGATATGAAGAGGATGTCATACAATGGCACCTTAGTTATTTTCCGGGTTCTCTGTCCTACCCATTACTTACTGGTCAGTGCGAATCCGGCTTTAAAAATTAAGCTGTCATGATAGCTGAAGGGGCCAAAAGGAGCTTAAGAGTCTGCAAGGTCTGCTCTAATGTACTTCGTTTTACTCCTCAATACAAAATCTAAAGGGGGCAAGTTTATTAGATTTTCCTTATTCTATCAGGGATAAGTGTCTATACAGGCTGACATCCTCCTGCTCTCTAGGGGATTCTCCTGTGTTGGTCTAAAAGTTATGGACTTATAACACAAGCCTTACGTGTTGTTTAGCTCGATTCTGTGGGTGACCATAGTTATGCTTTCACAGAAGTAAATTGTTTCCGCTGCCTTTTTGCGAAGCGGTTGCGCTTCTGTGTTGCTGGGTCTTTTCTTTCCTATGACATGGAGAGTCCACAACGTCATTCCAATTACTAGTGGGATATTCAACTCCTGGCCAGCAGGAGGAGACAAAGAGCACCCCAGCAAAGCTGTTAAGTGTAACTTCCCTTACCCATAATCCCCAGTCATTCTCTTTGCCTCTGTCAATGGAGGTTGTGCAAAGTCAGTGTCTGAAGAAATGTAATCCTTTTATGGGTACTATTCCCTGCAAGCAAGGATTGGGGTTTAGCTGTGTCCACGTCAATCTCTTGAGTAAGAGTAGTGGTGGCTTTTAGCAGTTAAAAGGCGGTGAGGAAGTCTTTGCTTTACTTTTAACACTTTGCTACTCTTTTGCGGAAAGCCAGAGTTGGTTACTCTGTTCTTTCTTTTCCTACAGGCCCATGACAGGGAGCATGGTGCCTGCCACACCTTGAGGATCAACTTATATTATGGAGTTGGATCTAAGGTAAGTGCCTTTTCCTTCTAGGTACAGAAGGACAGCAACACTTATGAGGAGGTTTTTCCTGTCCCAAGGAAGATGCAATTATTGCCCCTGTTTTTAAGAAGATGATTCCTGTTGCTGACTCTATTCGTGACTCATGGCGCACTGTTTCTAAAGTAGAAGGAGCTATTTCTACTCTTACTTAAAGGGACAGTCTACACAAGAATTTTTATTGTTTTAAAAGATAGATAATCCCTTTATTACCCATTCCCCAGTTTTGCATAACCAACACAGATATATTAATATACTATTAACCTCTGTGATTATCTTGTATCTAAGCCTCTGCAAACTGCCCCTTTATTTCAGTTCTTTTGACAGACTTGCAGTTTAGCCAATCAGTGCCTGCTCCCAGATAACTTCACGTGCACGAGCACAGTGTTAGCTATATGAAATACATGAACTAACACCCTCTAGTGGTGAAAAACTGTTAAAATGCATTCTTTAAAGAGGTGGCATTCAAGGTCTAAGAAATTAGTATATGAACCTCCTAGGTTAAGCTTTCAACTAAGAATACCAAGAGAACAAAGCAAAATTGGTGATAAAAGTAAATTGTAAAATTGTTTAAAATGCTCTATCTGAATCATAAAAGTTTTTTGGCCTAGACTGTCCCTTTAAGAGAACTACCATTCCTATAGATAGAGGATAGTTGCTCTTTTAAGGACCCAATGGACAAGAAGCTAGAGGCTTACTTAAAAAAGATGTATATCCATCAAGGTTTACAGTGGCAATCAGCAGCGAGTATTGCGACGGTTGCAGGAGCTGCATCTTATTGGTACAATGCATTGTCTGATCTTATCACAGAGGAAACTACAATAGAGGAGATCCAAGATAGGATCAAAGCTCTTAAATTGACCAATACTTTTATCTGTGATGCCAATATGCAGATAAGATGTCTAGCTGTACAGTTCTAGCCCACAGGGCTCTGTGGTTAAAATCTTGGTCAATGTCTCTTCTAAGGCCAAGCTTTTGGCTTTACCTTACAAGGGAAAAACTCTGTTTGTTTGGACCTGGTCTGGCAGAGATCATTTTAGAGATCACAGGTGCAAAGGGATCTTTCCTACCTCAGGACAAGAAAAATAGAAAAATAGTTTCGTAACTTTAAGGGATAAAAGTCCTCCTCTTCTAAACCAGATCAACCCAGATCATCTTGGAAATCCAACCAGCCCTGGAACAAGAGAAAACAAAACAAGAAGCCTTTTGTTGCCTCAGCATTAGGTTCCGCCCCCGATTCCAGTGTGGATCTGGTGGGGGCAGGCTTTCTTTTTTTCATCAAGCCTGGATACGCGATGTCCCAGACCCTTGGGCGGTGGACATAGTATCCCAGGGTTACAGAATGGGATTCAAGTCTTGCCCTCCAAGGGGCAAATTTCTCCTGTCAAGAGCTTCTTAAACTGTGTAAAAGACCTATACTCTCTGGGAGTTATTGTTCCTGTCCCTCTAGCAGAACAGGGTCTAGGATTCTATTCAGATCTATTTTTTGTTCCCAAAAAGGAGGGAACTTTTCGGCCCATTCTAAACGTCAAGTGTCTCAACAAATTCCTCAGGATTCCGTCCTTCAAGATGGAAACTATTCGTTCCATTCTTCCTTTGTTACAGGATTGTCAGTTTATGACGACCATAGACCTGAAGGATGCATACCTTCATGTTCCCATTCTCAGGGAACACCATCAGTATCTGAAGTTTGCATTACTGGACATGCACTTCCATTTGGTCTGTCCATGGCTCCCAGAATATTCACAAAGGTTCTGGGGGTGCTATTGGCTGTGGTCAGATCCCAGGGAATTGCTGTAGCGCCTTATCTAGACGACATCTTGGTTCAGGCGTCATCTTTTCAACTAGTCCAATCTCATACAGAGATGCTGTTATCTTTTCTACGTTTCCATGGGTGGAAGGAATTTTGGAGAAAAGTTCTCTTGTTCCATCTACCAAAGTGTGTTTCCTAGTGACTATAATAGATTCCCTGTCCATGAAGATTTTTCTGACAGAGGTCAGAAAAGACAAGATTCTTGCTTCCTGCCTTTCTCTCCAGTCTGCCTTTCATCCATCTGTGGCCCGATGCATGGAGGTGATTGGTCTGATGGTGGCATCATTCCTTTTGCTCGGTTCCATCTACGACCGCTGCAGCTTTGTATGCTCCATCAATGGAACGGAGATCATTTGGATTTATCTCAGAGGATAAATCTGGCCCTCTAACAAGAGACTTTCGTGTTGGGTGTCACAGGAACATCTATCTCGGGGCACTTGTTTTCTGAGACCTTCCTGGGAAATTGTGACTACAGATGCCAGCCTATCAGGCTGAGGAGCCTGTGGGCTCGGGAAGAGTCCTCTCTTCTCATAAACCTCTTAGAGTTGAGAGCGATCTTCAATGCCCTATCAGCGTGGCCTCAACTGTCGTTGGTCCGGTTTATAAGATTCAAATCGGACATCACCTCAGTGGCTTACATCAACCACCAGGTAGGAACTCTGAGTTCCTTAGCCATGAAGGAGGTGACTCGAATTCTGCATTTGGTGGAAGCCCACGATTGTCTATATCTCATCCACATTCCATGAGTGGACAACTTGGAAGCAGATTTTCTGAGCAGAGAGACCTTTCATCCTGGGGAGTGGGCTCTCCATCTGGAAGTGTTCTCTCAGATATCCCTCAAGTGGGGGGTTCCAGAGTTGAATCTGATGGCGTCCCGTTAAAACGCCAATGTTCCAAAGTACGGTTCAAGGTCAAGAGATCCTCAGGCCGTTCTGATGGATGCTCTAGCGGTTCCTTGAAAGTTTTCTCTGGTTTATCTGTTTCCTCTGTTTTTTCTCTCTACTTCCACGAGTCATTGCTCATATCAAACAGGAGAGAGCATCAGTGATACTAATAGTTCCTGCATGGCTTTGCAGGATCTGGTTCGCGGATCTAGCGAGTATGTCATCTTTACCTCCTTGGACGTTACCTCAGAGGAAAGACCTTCTAATTCAGGGTCCTTTACGCCATCCAAACCTAGATTCTCTGAAGCTAACTGCTTGGAGATTGAAAGTTCTATCTAAACGTGGTTTTTCTAAAGCGGTCATTGAAACTATGATTCAGGCTTGAAAACCGGTTACTCGCAAGATTTACCATAAGATATGGAGTAAATATCTTTATTGGTGTGAATCTAAGGGGTTCTCTTGGAGCCGGGTGAGGATTCCTTGGATATTGTCTTTTCTTCAGGATGGACTGGATAGGGGTTTATTGGTCATTACTCTAAAGCATCAGATTTCTGCGTTATCTATCCTTTTTGCACAAACGTCTGGCAGACCTTCCAGATGTTCAAGCTTTTGTACAGGCCCTGGTTAGAATCAGGCCTGTATTTAAACCTGTTGCTCCCCCGTGAAGCCTTACTTTAGTTCTGTTTTGCAGCAGGCTCTGTTTGAGCCAATGCATGTTGTTGATATAAAACTGTTATTTTGGAAAGTTTTGTTTCTTGTTGCCATTTCTTCCGCTCACAGAGTGTCTGAGCTTTCAGCTCTGCAGTTTGATTCCCCCTACCTTATTTTTCATGCTGATAAGGCGGTACATCGTACTAAATTGGGGTTTCTCCCTAAGGTGGTTTTGGATCGAAACATTTATCAGGAAATTGATGTTCCTCCTCTTTGTCCTAATCCTTCATCTCAATCGGAATGTCTTTTGCATAACTTGGATGTTGTGCGGATTCTAAAATGTTTACTTACAAGCTGCTAAAGATTTTTGGCAATCTTCTGCCCTGTTTGTTGCTTTCTCTGGAAAGCGTAAGGGTCAGAAGGCCACTTCTACTTCTCTGTCTCTCTGCTTGAGAAGTTTGATTGGTTTGGCTTATGAGACTGCTGGACAGCAGCCTCCTGAGAGAATTACGGCTCATTCCACTAGGGCTGTCTCCACTTCTTGGGCTTTCAAAAATGAAGCTTCTGTGCAACAGATTTGCAAGTCAGCAATATGGTCCTCTTTGCATACTTTTTCCAAATTCTATAAATTTTAAACTTTTGCCTCGGCGGAGGTTTCTTTTGGGAGAAGGGTTCTTCAAGCGGTGGTGCCTTCTGTTTAGGTCCTCCTGCCTTTTTTTCTCCCTCCCTGTTCATTCCGTGTACTCTAGCTTGAGTATTGGTTCCCACTAATTGGAATGACGTTGTGGACTCTCCATGTCATAGGAAAGAAAACAAAATTTATGCTTACCTGATAAATTTCTCATAGTTCCGTTTGCTCGCTTGCATCTCAGACCAATGCAACTTTGCATGTTCAAACAGTGGAATGGGGATTATGCAGAGTTATCTCCTCAGATAAATCTGGACCAAGAGACCAGAGACTCTCTTCTTTGGTGGTTGTCACAGGATCATCTGTCCAAGGGAATGTGTTTCCGCAGGCCAGAGTGGGTCATAGTGACGACGGACGCCAGCCTATTGGGCTGGGGTGCAGTCTGGAATTCCCTGAAAGCACAGGGATTGTGGACTCAGGAGGAGGCTCTCCTCTCAATAAATATTCTAGAACTGAGAGCGATATTCAACGCGCTTCAGGCGTGGCCTCAGCTGGCGTCGGCCAGATTCATAAGATTCCAGTTGGACAATATCACGACTGTAGCATATATCAATCATCAGGGGGGAACAAAGAGTTCTCTAGCGATGATAGAGGTTACCAAAATAATTCAATGGGCAGAGACTCACTCTTGCCATCTATTAGCTATCTATATCCCAGTAGTGGAGAACTGGGAAGCGGATTTTCTAAGTCGTCAGACTTTTCATCCGGGGGAGTGGGAACTCCATCCGGAGGTGTTTGCACAATTGATTCAGCAATGGGGCACACCAAAATTGGATCTGATGGTGTCTCGTCAGAATGCCAAACTTCCTTGATACGGGTCCAGGTCAAGGGATCCTCAGGCAGTACTGATAGATGCTCTAGCAGTACTCTGGTCGTTCAACCTGGCTTATGTGTTTCCACCATTTCCTCTACTTCCTCGTTTGATTGCCAGAATCAAACAGGAGAGAGCTTCAGTGATTTTGATAGCACCTGCGTGGCCACGCAGGACTTGGTATGCAGACCTTGTGGACATGTCATCTCTTCCACCATGGACTCTGCCACTGAGACAGGACCTTCTGATTCAAGGTCCGTTCCAGCATCCAAATCTAGTTTCTCTGCGACTGACTGCTTGGGGATTGAACGCTTGAACTTATCCAAGCGGGGGTTCTCTGAGTCGGTCATAGATACCTTGATTCAGGCTCGAAAGCCTGTCACCAGGAAAATTTATTATAATATATGGCGTAAATATCTTTATTGGTGCCAATCCAAAGGCTACTCATGGAGTAAGATCAGGATTCCTAGGATTTTGTACTTTCTCCAAGAAGGATTGGAGAAGGGGCTATCAGCTAGTTCCTTAAAGGGACAGATATCTGCTTTATCAATTCTACTGCACAGACGTTCAGTCGTTCTGTCAGGCTTTAGTTAGAATCAAGCCTGTGTTTCAACCTGTTGCTCCGCCATGGAGTTTGAATTTAGTTCTTAAGGTTCTTCAAGGGGTTCCGTTTCAACCTATGCATTCCATAGATATTAAGCTTCTATCTTGGAAAGTTATGTTTTTAGTTGCTATCTCTTCGGCTCGAAGAGTTTCTGAACTATCTGCATTGCAATGCGACTCGCCTTATCTTGTTTTCCATGCTGATAAGGTGGTTTTGCGTACCAAACCTGGATTCCTTCCTAAGGTTGTTACTAATAATAATATTAATCAGGAAATTGTTGTTACTTCTCTGTGTCCTAATCCTTCCTCTACGAAGGAGCGTCTATTGCACAACTTGGACGTGGTTCGTGCTTTAAAGTTTTACTTGCAAGCGACCAAAGATTTTCGTCAAACATCTTCTTTGTTTGTTGTCTATTCTGGAAAACGTAGAGGTCAAAAAGCTACGGCTACCTCTCTTGCCTTTTGGCTGAAAAGCATCATCCGTTTGGCATACAAGACTGCTGGACAGCAGCCACCTGAAAGAATTACAGCTCACTCTACTAGAGCGGTGGCTTCCACATGGGCTTTTAAAAATGATGCTTCTGTTGAACAGATTTGTAAGGCTGCGACTTGGTCTTCGCTTCATACCTTTTCCAAATTTTACAAATTTGATACCTTTTTCTTCTTCGGAGGCTATTTTTGGGAGAAAAGTTCTTCAAGCAGTGGTGCCTTCTGTTTAACCATCTGTCTTGTCCCTCCCGTTCATCCGTGTCCTGTAGCTTTGGTATTGTATCCCACAAGTAAAGGATGAATCCGTGGACTTGTCTTACCTTTATAGAAGAAAAGTAAATTCATGCTTACCTGATAAATTAATTTCTTCTATGGTTTGACAAGTCCACGGCCCGTCCTGTCATTTTAAGACAGATCATATTTTTTTGATTTAAACTTCAGTCACCTCTGCACTTTGTAGTTTCTCCTTTTCCTTCCTGTACCTTCGGTCAAATGACTGGGGGGTGGAGCTAAGGGATGAGCTATATAGACAGCTCTGCTGTGTTCTTTGCCACTTACTGTTAGCAGGAGGATAATATCCCACAAGTAAGGATGAATCCGTGGACTCGTCTTACCATAGAAGAAATTAATTTATCAGGTAAGCATAAATTTACTTTTTTTCTTGGAAAACTTGCGGGCAAAATGCTGTTATTTATTGCGTCATTTTTGGCACAATAATTTTTTGAATGTGCGTCTGTCATGATGCAAGTTCGTTATTTCCTGTGTCTTAGTTGACGTAAGGATGTTTGGCGCAAAATTGTGTTATGACGCGAATTGCGTCATTTCCGGATGTTTGCTGCCGCCAAAAATTTTCTCAAGTTCCTTTTGTGTTGTGCGTTATACTTGGCGCCAAAAAAAATTAGCTTTATTTTACCTCACTTCCTATATGCTCCTTGCCTTCTTTATGCTCAGAGGGCTATGCTATTTTATTTTTTGCCAAATTTAGCACTTGCATTTGTTCCCATTCCTGAAACTGCTATATGTGGAAATAAGATATTTCTGTTTAATGTTATTGTGACGACCAGGGTTATCCAACCCTGCGCCAGTCACTTACTTGGTACAGAAAGGGTTATCAGACCTCTTCTACTCTCACTAATATGTCACAATCTAGCCACACCAGGCAAGCTTGTGATTTAGTTCAGTGGGTGCAAGGGTTAACAACACGTAAAAGAAATGCCCAAACCTCCCCTTTAATGCCACCCACACTAAACTAACTATAATATCTAGCTGCCACCACTTAAGATTATATGATATGGGAAATCTTAAGGAAACCTCAGATTTATACATTAACTCTTAGACTACAATTTAGCAGAAAATAACCTAAAATATACAGTTCTAATATTCCAGTCTCTTCAGTAACGTGGTTCAATTATTAGACAAAGTCCAAAGCTTAATAAATGAATTATTTATTATGCCAAAAATATTATGCACAATGCATTATTAATAAAAAGTTGTTACAAATAAAATTTACACACGGCACACAGGTTAAAATAAAAATAAGAAAATAGACACCATATACTGTACTAGTCTTTGGAATCTGTTACCAGAGAGATAGCAATTGGGTCCTTACTCTGTGTTGTCACAGCCTCCCTTGTAATATAGTTAAAAACAAAATTCTTATACCTATTTTCCAGAGATCAAGTTGCCTGACCACAGCCTCCTGGGCGGGCTAAGAAACCTCCCTGTCTTTTATGACCTTCAATAAACTCTGTCTTTGCCTGAAATTTTAGAACACATTATAATTTCTGCTAGGTAAATCTATTTTTATATAGACTGATAGGCAATCTGTTAGTTTCATTGGGAGAATCAATTTGATACCAAGTACAACAGGGTTGTCATATTTCCCTTCATCTAATGTCATAACAGCTTTAAACACATACAGGTATATACATTGTACCAATGTCCTTTTATTGACCTCATCAGTTTCTGTGACCGAGGCACCGTTTTGCATCATGCCCTCTGCTGACAGCCTGAGCCATAAAGCTCTATTCTGTGTATACTGCAAAGTATTTATGAGGCTCCTGGCACTTCAAAGAAAACACAAACAAACATTTCTTCTTGAAAAACAAATCTTTTTTTAGCTCACAGGCTAAACAGAATTAACCCTTTAGCAGCTAAATCCTGAGGTATTCGTGACACCTCCCCCAATAAGAGACGCAAAAGGGGGTGGCCATAAGCCACTCCAGCTGCGTATCAAAGAGGACACTCCTCCTGGCATGAAAGACCATCAGCGTTACCATGCATACTGCCCTTTTTATGTTGTATGGTAAACTCATGTTGTTGTAGAGCTAGGCTCCACCTGAGGAGTTTACCATTTGAGCCGGCTACCCTATGTAACCAGTGTAAGGGGTTGTGGTCAGTTATTACAGTAAACTGGCATCCATATAGATAAGGCTGTAGCTTTTGCAAGGCCCAAACTATAGCAAGGCACTCTTTTTCCACAGTGGCATATGCCACTTCTCGTGGAAGTCATTTCCTGCTGAGGTACACAATGGGGTGCTCCTCACCTTTCTTATCCACCTGACTCAGCACAGCCCCTAGCCCATAGTTAGAAGCATCGGTTTGCACTACGTATCTCCTGTGGAAATCAGGGGCCTGTAGTACAGGGGAGTCCGTAAGGCAATTTTCAATGAATTAAAAGCCCTGTCACACTCAGGGGTCCATTTGACTGTTTGAGGTAGGCTTTTTTTTGTAAGGTCTGTTAGAGGTTTGGCTATGGTACTATAGTGTGGCACAAATTTTCTATAGTACCCTGCGGTACCCAGGAAGGACATAACCTGTTTCTGTGTCTTAGGGGTGGGCCAGGCCATTATGGCTTCAATTTTACTTGGCTCGGGACGCAGTACCCCTACTCCCACCAGGTGACCCAAGTACTGGACCTCCCCCATGCCCAGCTGGCACTTATCTGGTTTTATAGTTAGCCCAGCAGTGGCTATTCGGTACAATACGCTGGCTAAATGTGTGAGGTGTTCCTCCCAGGTATCGCTGCACACTGCAATATCATCCAGGTATGCAACAGCTTGCCCCTCTAGCCCCTCCAACAAGTGGTTAACTGGCCGTTGGAATGTGACAGGGGCATTTTTCATCCCAAAGGGCATCACTTGGAATTCATACAATCCAAAAGGAGTGATAAAGGCAGACCTCTCTTGTGCTTCTGGGGTCATAGGGATCTGCCAGTATCCCCTGCTAAGATCCATGATACTAAGAAACTTGGCTCCTGCTAGCCTGTCCAGTAGCTCATCTATGCGAGGCATAGGATAGGCATCAAATTCAGTCACTAAATTTAGCTTTCTGTAATCCACACAGAATCTAGTGGTTTTGTCCTTTTTGGGGACTAGTACTACTGGGGAGGCCCAGGGGCTGTGGGACTTGCAAATCACTCCCAGCTCTAGGATCTCCTCTATCTCCCTTTTTATGTCAGCACTGACCTGCAAGGATACCCTGTAAGCTGTCTGAGGGGATGGTGATTCCCAGTATCTACATGATGTGTGACTAAGTGTGTCCTGCCAGGCTTCCCTGTGAACATGCTATAGTAAGGCCTAAGCACCTCAGACAGCAGATGCCGCTGATCCCCAGTTAAGTGGGCACTAATCTGGGCGGCTTCTAGGGTGTTGTTTTTTTTTCTGGTGGGGGTCAGTTTCATGCTCTTCTCCAGGCAAACTACATACAGTTAACACAGTGGGTTCTCTGTCATAATAGGCTTTTATCATATTTACATGATAGATTTTTTGCCTTTTACCCTCCTCATCCAGACACCCCACATAGTTCACATCATTCATTCTCTTTAGGATAGTGAACGGACCCTCCCAGGCACCCTGTAGTTTGTTCTTTCTCATGGGTATTAAAACAAGCACTTTCTGTCCCACATCATACACTCTCTCTCTCTCTGGCATCTGGTCATGCCACTGCTTCTGCTTAGACTGGGCAGCCTTTAGGTTTTCCTGTACCTCCCCCACTAGGCTATGCATTCTGAACCTTATTCTACTACCGAAGTCTCTTGAGCACCCAATTTTCCTTCCCACTCCTCCCTAATCAGATCAAGGGGGCCACGCACTCTGCGTCCATATAGGAGTTCAAAGGGGGAGAAACCAGTGGATTCCTGGGGCACCTCTCTATAAGCAAATAGGAGGTGCAGCAGGTAACGCTCCCAGTCATTCCCCTGTGACTCCACAAAGGTTTTGAGCATCTGCTTCATGGTCCCATTAAACCTTTCACACAAGCCATTGGTCTGGGGGTGGTATGGGCTAGTCACTAGGTGTTCTACCTGCACTTTTTTACATAGACTCTGCATCAGGTCAGACATAAATTGGGTGCCCTGATCAGTTAGCATTTCCTTAGGGAAACCTACCCTTGAAAAGATACCCAATAAAGCATCAGCCACTTTATCAACCCTGATAGATGACAGGGCCACCGCCTCTGGGTAGCGAGTCGCATAATCCACTACCGTCAGAATGAATCTTTTCCCTGAACTGCTTGGGATAGCTAGGGACTCTACTATATCCACAGCCACCCTCTCAAATGGCTCAGTCACTATGGGAAGGGGAATTAAAGGGGCACGACCCACTTCTCCAGGTTTCCCCACTTTCTGACATGCAGGACAGGAGCGACAATAATTAGCAACATCAGTACCCATCCCCGGCCAATAAAAGTGATGGGATAACCGGGCTTTGGTTCTCTGTACCCCTAGATGTCCTGCCATAGGAATTTCATGGGCCACTCCCAACAGTTGCGCTCTAAACTGTTTAGGTACCACTAACTGTCTCTCAGCTAGCCAGGGATCCTGTCCCTCCACTGGAATGGACTCCTGGTACAACTTCCCTTTATCCCAGTACACACTCTCTTTATCAGAGTCAGCAGGCAGCTGCCTGGCTAGGTCCCTGATCTTCTCTAGTGTGGGATCGGTCCCCTGGGCCTGCTGAAAATCCTGACTGACCAATTATTAGTTGCTGTGCTGTTTGAGGCCCCCCACCTTCCTTATCAGTGTTCTCAGGCTGAAGCACCCCCTGCTCCCTAATCTGGGCAGACTGCTGTCGGGTCACCACTGATACAGAGGGGCCCTCCCCCTCTGGCACTACTTCCAAACACTTCTGGTACTGAGGGATGATTGGTTCACACACCAACAGACTGTCATTCTCATTCAGCTCTCTCTCTCTCTGTCAGTGCATCCTTCCACATTTTCACAGGGCACTACAGACATGTCTAGTTCAAGTAAAAGGCTGTGTCACACACACACCCTGCCCCCCCTCCCATTCAGCACATATCTGGGCAAAGTTACACATGGTCTCTTGTACATTAGGACCCCTATTTTGTTTAACTAGGTCACAGGTATCATGATCAGGTATATACTGTGACAATAATCTACCCAAATCAATACATTTTTAGGAATATTATCTGACACTCCCACATCTCTTAACCCTCTTACTGCTCCCCAATCTAGATATACTCGTGCCATAGGCACTGCAGGCTGTACTCCCCCAATCCCTTTTACTGCTAGAGTCTTTCCAGGGATAATGTCCTTCGAGCTCACTAGCTCTGGACGCACAATAGTCACTTCTGCACCCGTGTCCTGAAGCCCCAATGTTACCTTATCTCCAACAGTCACAGGTTGTAAGTTCTCATTGGTACTTTCCTGAGGAGCAGCCTCCTCCTGCTGATGCTGAAGGTTTCTTCCTCTCTGGGCAGTTAGTGCTGATGTGACCCATTTTTTGACAGGCAAAAAACTTGCGGGTATCTCCATGCCCAGGTGCAGCACCCGTCCCTCCTTTCCCAGAGGGAGCAGACACACTAGACAAAGGCACAACAGGTTTTGTGAAGGGGGGTCGTGCAGCAGCTCCTTTCCAGGTGGATCCCCCCTTAGCAAAGGATTTTCTCCCATTCCCTGGTGACCTGTTGGCTGTGTAAAAATCAGCCAGCTCACCAGCTTCCAATGCTTTTATGGGTTTACGATCCAAAACCCATTCTTGAACGTCTGCTGGGCACAGCTGCAAAAAATTGCTCCTTCACTATCAGGTCTTCCAGCTCTTCGATAGTGGCAATCTTTAGCCCTCTGACCCACTGTTTAAAGGCTGTCATCAGGTTTCCAACAGCTGCAGTATAGCTCTCTGACGAACCTTTCTGCAGAGAACGGCATTTCTTCCTGTACACCTCAGGAGTAAGATTATAGCTCCTCTTCAGTGCAGCTTTGATGGAATCATAGTCCTGATCAAATTCTGGGGTTAGTTCAGCAAAAGCCTCCAGTGCAGGACCTTTCAGGCCAGGGGTAAGGTACTTGGCCCACTGCTCCCTTGGCAGCTGGAACTGTCTGCAAACTTTCTCAAAGCTACGCAGGAATACATCCACATCGCCATCTTTCTCCAGAGTGGGAAAATTCTCTGCACGCACTCTGGGAACAGTTGGGTCTCTAGGTTTACTAACAACAGGTGAGACATCCCTCTCTCCAACCGTACAAGCTGTAGCTGATACTCTCAGCCTGTCTCTCAGCAGCCTGTCTCTCAGCTGCTTTCACAGCCTGTCTCTCAGCTGCTTTCACAGCCTGTCTCTCAGCTGCTTTCACAGCCGCCTGTCTCTCAGCTGCTTTCACAGCCGCCTGTCTCTCAGCTGCTTTCACAGCCGCCTGTCTCTCAGCTGCTTTCACAGCCGCCTGTCTCTCAGCTGCTTTCACAGCCGCCTGTCTCTCAGCCACAGCAACCTGTCTCTCATAAAATTTTGTAATCAGTTCCATGCGCAAACTTGCATCCACTGAGCCCATATGTTTCAGAACAGTTTGCAAATAACAGTCCAATGAATCCTCAGAACCTGATGAATCGCTGCCCCCAGCTGCAGACACCCCTCCTGAGACTTTCGCTGGGGTGGCTTGGCTGTTATCATATTCAATAAGGAGTTGTATTAGTCTATCTTTGTTCTTTCCACGGGATGGGATATCTCGCTCCTGGCATAACAGTGCCAACATTTCCTTCGTTTGTTGCTGATATAACTCCATAGTAAAAATAAAATAGAAAAACAGAGAATAGGGAAGGGGACTGTTTGCAATGTGTGACTATATAATGCACTGAGTTTTAGCCTTTGGAAATTGTGAGTTACAATTTCTTTTTATTACTGGGATTTTCACATTAGCAAATCCACAAGCACTAAAATCTAATAACAAAAATTATCTACACCCTGCTGCCCACAAATCTTTGACGACCAGGGTTATCCAACCCTGCGCCAGTTACTTATTTGGTACAGAAAGGGTTATCGGACCCCTTTTATTCTCACTAATATGTCACAATCTAGCCACACCAGGCAAGCTTGTGATTTAGTTCAGTGGGTGCAAGGGTTAACAACACTCTCCAGTCTGTACTAGACTTAAAAGAAATGCCCAAAACTCCCCTTTAATGCCACCCACACTAAACTAACTATAATATCTAGCTGCCACCACTTAAGATTATATGATATGGGAAATCTTAAGGAAACCTCAGATTTACACATTAACTCTTAGAATACAATTTAGCAGAAAATAACTTAAAATATACAGTTCTAATATTCCAGTCTCTTCAGTAACGTGGTTCAATTATTAGACAAAGGCCAAAGCTTAATAAATGAATGATTTATTATGCCAAAAATATTGTGCACAATGCATTATTAATAAAAAGTTGTTACAAATAAAAATTACACACAGCAAACAGGTTAAAATAAGAAAATAGACACCATATACTGTACTAGTCTTTGGAATCTGTTACCAGAGAGATGGCATGAAGCAATTGGGTCCTTATTGTGTTGTCACAGCCTCCCTTGTAAGAATGACAATCTTATAGTTAAAAACAAAAATCTTATACCTATTTTCCAGAGATCAAGTTGCCTGACCACACCCTCCTGGGTGGGCTAAGAAACCCCCCTGTCTTTTATGACCTTCAATAAACTTGCCTGAAATTATAGAACACATTATAATTTCTGATAGACAATCTTAGTTTTATTGGGAGAATCAATTTGATACCAAATATGACAGGGTTGTCATATTTCCATTCATCTAATGTCATAACAGCTTTAAACACATATATATATATTGTACCAATGTCCTTTTATTGACCTCGTCAGCTTCTGTGACTGAGGCACTGTTTTGCATCATGCCCGCTGCTGACAGCCTGAGCCATAAAGCTCTATTCTGTGTATGCTACAAAGTATTTATGAGGCTCCTGGCACTTCAAAGAAAACACAAACAAACAGTTCTTCTTGAAAAACAAATCTTTTTTTAGCTCACAGGCTTAACAGAATTTACCCCTTAGCAGATAAATCCTGAGGTATTCGTGACAGTTATTTTTCTTTTTTTACATTTTACAAGATGTCTCAATCTGATCCTGTCTCAGAAGCTGCTGTAGGAACCATGCTGCTTGAACACAGTTCTACCTAAGCTACGTGTATCTGTTGTAAGCTAGTGGAGATTATATCTCCAGCTGCAGTATGTAACAGTTGTCATGATAAGCTTTTGAATGCAGAAAAGGTTTCTGTTAGTGCTAGTACAGAATCTGTTGTTCCCTCAGCATCTAAAGTACATGATATCCCTGTTGATATGAAAAATGATATTGCTGATGTGATACAGAAGGCTATGTCTGCTATACCGCCTTCAAATAAACGTAAAAGGTCTTTTAAAACTTCCTTCTCATAATACTGATGAAATTTGTAATGACCGACAACATACTGAAATATCCTCCTCTGATGAGGATCTCTCTAGTTCAGAGGATCCTACTTCAGACATTGACACTGATAAATCTTATCTTTTTAAGATTGAGTATATTTGTTCTTTGTTAAAAGAAGTGTTAATAACTTTGGATATTGAGGAGTCTGGTCCTCTTAATAATAAATACAATAAACGTTTAAATTCTGTCTATAAACCTCCTGTGACTACTCCTGAGGTTTTTCCTGTTCCTGATGCCATTTCTGATGTGATTTTTAAGGAATAGTCTAAGCCTGGTACTTATTTTGTTCCTTCTTGAAGGTTTTAAAAGTTGTATTCTTTGCCAGTGGCTAGATTAGAGTTTTGGGGAAAAGTCCCTAAGGTTGATGGGGCTATTTCTACTCCTGCTAAACGTACTACTATTCCTATGGAAGATAGTACCTCTTTTAAGGATCCTTTAGATAGGAAAATTGAATCTTGTCTAAGGAAAGCTTATTTGCATTCTGGCTATATGCTCAGTCCTGCCATTTCTATGGCTGATATTGCGGCTGCATCAACTTTTTGGTTGGATAGCTTAGCACAACGGGAAAAAGACTCTCATTTGCATAGTATTGTTCATTTGCTTCAACATGCTAATTATTTTATTTGTGATGCTATTTTTTATATCATCAAGATAAATGTTAAATCTATGTTTTTAGCTATTTTAGCTAGAAGAGCTTTGTGGCTCAAATCATGGAATGCTGACATGGTATCTAAATCTAGGTTACTATCTCTTTCCAGGGTAAAAATGTCTTTGGTTCCCAGTTGGATTCAATTATTTCCACTATTACTGGGGGGAAGGGAGTTTTTTTTGCCTCAAGATAAAGTCTAAATGCAAATCTAGAGCTTCTAATCGGTTTCGTTCCTTTCGACAGAATAGAGAACAATAATACCACTCCTTCCCCTAAAGACTCTGGCTCCAATTGGAAGCCTTCCTCAAGTTGGAATAAATCCAAGCCTTACAAGAAACCAAAGCTGCATGAAGGTGCGGCCCTCGATCCAGTTCTACTGGTGGGGGGGCACATTGAAATTATTTCAAAACATTTGGGCAGGTTCCATTCAGAATTATTGGATTCAGAATATGGTCTCCTAGGGGTATCGAATAGGTTTCAAAATAAGACCTCCTGTGAGAATATTTTTTCTCTTTTACATTCCAACAAATCCTGTGACAGCTCAAGCTTTTCTGAAATGTGTTTCAGATCTAGAGCTTTCAAAGTCTGGGCTTTTATTCAAATCTATTCATTGTCCCGAAGAAGGAGAATTCTTTCAGACCAGTTCTGGATCTGAAGTTTTAGAATCATTTTGTAAGAGTCCCAACTTTCAAGATGGTGACTATAAGGACTATTTTGCCTTTTGTTCAGCAAGGTCATTACAAGTCCTTAATAGACTTACAGGATGCGTATCTTCATATTCCGATTCATCCAGACCACTAGATTCATCCAGACCACTAGATTCATCCAGACCACTATCGGTTTCAGAGATTCTCTTTTCTAGACAAGCATTACCAGTTTGTTGCTCTTCCATTTGGCCTAGCAACAGCTCCAAGAATCTTTTTGAAGGTTCTCGGTGCCCTTCTATCTGTAATCAGAGAGCAGGGTATTGCAGTGTTTCCTTATTTGGATGATATCTTGGTACTGGCTCAATCTTTTCATTTAGCAGAATCTCACACAAATCAACTTGTGTTGTTTCTTCGAAGACATGGTTGGAGGATCAATTTATCAAAGAGTTCCTTGATTCCTTAGACAAGGGTCAACTTTTTAGGTTTCCAGATAGATTCAGTATCCATGACTTTGTCTTTAACAGACAAGAGACAAATGAACTTTCAGTCTCAATCATTCCCTTCAGTGGCTGTGCATGGAAGTTTTAGGTCTCATGACTGCAGCTTCGGACATAATCCCCTTTGCTCGTTTTCATATGAGACCTCTGCATCTTTGCATGCTGAATCAATGGTGCAGGGATTATACTCTATCACAGTTGATATACTTAAATCCCAACATTCAACTCTCTCTGTCCTGGTGGTTAGTCCATCATCTGATTATTCAAGGGGCCTCTTTTGTTCGTCCTGCCTGGACTGTGATTTCAACAGATGCAAGTCTCACAGGTTGGGGAGCTGTCTCGGGGTCTCTGACAGCACAAGGAGTTTGGAATCCTCAAGAGGCGAGGTTACCAAATAATATTTTAGAACTCTGTGCTATTTTCAGGGCTCTTCAGGCTTGGCCACTATTAAAGAGAGAATTATTAATTAAATTTTTGACAGATATTATCACAACTGTGGCATAAGTCAATCATCAAGGGGGGGACTTGCAGTCCTTTAGCGATGAAAGAATTATCTCGGATACTTTCTTGGGCGGAATCCAACTCCTGTCTAATTTCTGCGATACATATTCCAGGTTGTCAGTCTTTACATCCACGGGAGTGGTCTCTCCATCCAGATTGTACAGATGTGGGGTCTCTCCGAAATAGATCTGATGGCTTCCCATCTAAACAAGAAGCTTACCAGGTACCTTTCCAGGTCCAGGGATCCTCAGGCGGAGCTGGTAAATGCGTTAGCAGTTACTTGGTTTTACCAACTTGCTTACATTTTTCCGCCTCTAGTTCTCCTTCCAAGGGTGATCTCCAAGATCATTTTGGAACAATCGCATAGTGGCCTCACAGGTTTTGGTATGCCGACCTTGTCCGGATGTCCAGTTGCCAACCTTGGCCACTTCCTTTAAGGCCAGACCTTCTGTCTCAAGGGCCATTTCTTCTGTTAAGTGTGATCAGTCCACGGGTCATCATTACTTCTGGGATATTACTCCTCCCCAACAGGAAGTGCAAGAGGATTCACCCAGCAGAGCTGCATATAGCTCCTCCCCTCTACGTCACTCCCAGTCATTCTCTTGCACCCAACGACTAGATAGGATGTGTGAGAGGACTATGGTGATTATACTTAGTTTTATATCTTCAATCAAAAGTTTGTTATTTTAAAATAGCACCGGAGTGTGTTATTATCTCTCTGGCAGAGTTTGAAGAAGAATCTACCAGAGTTTTTGTTATGATTTTAGCCGGAGTAGTTAAGATCATATTGCTGTTTCTCGGCCATCTGAGGAGAGGTAAACTTCAGATCAGGGGACAGCGGGCAGATGAATCTGCATAGAGGTATGTAGCAGTTTTTATTTTCTGACAATGGAATTGATGAGAAAATCCTGCCATACCGATATAATGTCATGTATGTATACTTTACACTTCAGTATTCTGGGGAATGGTACTTCACTAGAATTACACTGTAAGAAATACATAAAGCTGTTTAATAACTAGAGATTATGTTTAACGTTTTTGCTGGAATGTAAAATCGTTTTCATTTGCTGAGGTACTGAGTGAATAAATGTTTGGGCACTATTTTTCCACTTGGCAGTTGCTTAATCTGTTTTCTGACAGTTTCTGTTCTCCCTCACTGCTGTGTGTGAGGGGGAGGGGCCGTTTTTTTGGCGCTTTTACTACGCATCAAATATTTCAGTCAGCAACTCATTGTATTCCCTGCATGATCCGGTTCATCTCTACAGAGCTCAGGGGTCTTCAAAACTTATTTTGAGGGAGGTAATTTCTCTCAGCAGAGCTGTGAGAATTATAGTTTGACTGAGATAAAAAACGTTTATTCTGTAATTTGTTTCCTGCTTTCAGAATTTGTTATCTTTGCTAATGGGATTAAACCTTTGCTAAAGTTGTGTTGTTTACAAGGATTGAGGCTATAACTGTTTCAATTTATTAATTTTCAACTGTCATAGATCTTCTGTGCTTCTTAAAGGCACAGTACGTTTTAATATTATTCTAATTGAATTGTATTTCCAAGTTGCAAGTTTATTTGCTAGTGTGTTAAACATGTCTGATTCAGAGGATGATACCTGTGTCATTTGTTGCAATGCCAAAGTGGAGCCCAATAGAAATTTATGTACTAACTGTATTGATGCTACTTTAAATAAAAATCAATCTGTACAAATTGAACAAATTTCACCAAACAACGAGGGGAGAGTTATGCCGACTAACTCGCCTCACGTGTCAGTACCTACATCTCCCGCTCAGAGGGAGGTGCGTGATATTGTAGCGCCGAGTACATCTGGGCGGCCATTACAAATCACATTACAGGATATGGCTACTGTTATGACTGAGGTTTTGGCTAAATTACCAGAACTAAGAGGTAAGCGTGATCACTCTGGGGTGAGAACAGAGTGCGCTGATAATATTAGGGCCATGTCAGACACTGCGTCACAGGTGGCAGAACATGAGGACGGAGAACTTCATTCTGTGGGTGACGGTTCTGATCCAAACAGACTGGATTCAGATATTTCAAATTTTAAATTTAAACTGGAAAACCTCCGCGTATTACTAGGGGAGGTGTTAGCGGCTCTGAATGATTGTAACACAGTTGCAATACCAGAGAAAATGTGTAGGTTGGATAAATATTTTGCGGTACCGACGAGTACTGAGGTTTTTCCTATACCTAAGAGACTTACTGAAATTGTTACTAAGGAGTGGGATAGACCCGGTGTGCCGTTCTCACCCCCTCCGATATTTAGAAAAATGTTTCCAATAGACGCCACCACAAGGGACTTATGGCAAACGGTCCCTAAGGTGGAGGGAGCAGTTTCTACCTTAGCTAAGCGTACCACTATCCCGGTGGAGGATAGCTGTGCTTTTTCAGATCCAATGGATAAAAAGTTAGAGGGTTACCTTAAGAAAATGTTTGTTCAACAAGGTTTTATATTGCAACCCCTTGCATGCATTGCGCCGATCACGGCTGCAGCGGCATTCTGGATTGAGTCTCTGGAAGAGAACATTGGTTCAGCTACTCTGGACGACATTACGGACAGGCTTAGAGTCCTTAAACTAGCTAATTCATTCATTTCGGAGGCCGTAGTACATCTTACTAAACTTACGGCGAAGAATTCAGGATTCGCCATTCAGGCACGCAGGGCGCTGTGGCTAAAATCCTGGTCAGCTGATGTTACTTCTAAGTCTAAATTGCTTAATATACCTTTCAAAGGGCAGACCTTATTCGGGCCCGGGTTGAAAGAGATTATCGCTGACATTACAGGAGGTAAAGGCCATGCCCTGCCTCAGGACAAAGCCAAAGCCAAGACTAGACAGTCTAATTTTCGTTCCTTTCGTAATTTCAAAGCAGGAGCAGCATCAACTTCCTCTGCACCAAAACAGGAAGGAGCTGTTGCTCGCTACAGACAAGGCTGGAAACCTAACCAGTCCTGGAACAAGGGCAAGCAGACTAGGAAACCTGCTGCTGCCCCTAAAACAGCATGAATTGAGGGCCCCCGATCCGGGATCGGATCTAGTGGGGGGCAGACTTTCTCTCTTCGCCCAGGCTTGGGCAAGAGATGTTCAGGATCCCTGGGCGCTAGAGATAATATCTCAGGGATACCTTCTGGACTTCAAATACTCTCCTCCAAGAGAGAGATTTCATCTGTCAAGATTGTCAACAATCCAGACAAAGAAAGAGGCGTTTCTACGCTGCGTACAAGAGCTCTTGTTAATGGGAGTAATCCATCCAGTTCCACGATCGGAACAGGGACAGGGGTTTTACTCAAATCTGTTTGTGGTTCCCAAAAAAGAGGGAACTTTCAGACCAATCCTGGACTTAAAGATCCTAAACAAATTCCTAAGAGTTCCATCGTTCAAGATGGAGACTATTCGGACAATTTTACCTATGATCCAAGAGGGTCAGTACATGACCACTGTAGATTTAAAAGATGCTTACCTTCACATACCGATTCACAAAGATCATTATCGGTACCTAAGGTTTGCCTTCCTAGACAGGCATTACCAGTTTGTGGCTCTTCCATTCGGATTGGCTACAGCTCCAAGAATCTTCACAAAGGTTCTGGGTGCTCTTCTGGCGGTACTAAGACCGCGGGGAATCTCGGTAGCTCCATACCTAGACGACATTCTGATACAAGCTTCAAGCTTTCAAACTGCCAAGTCTCATACAGAGTTAGTGCTGGCATTTCTAAGGTCACATGGATGGAAGGTGAACGAAAAGAAAAGTTCACTCGTTCCACTCACAAGAGTTCCCTTCCTGGGGACTCTTATAGATTCTGTAGAAATGAAGATTTACCTGACAGAGGACAGGCTAACAAGACTTCAAAGTGCTTGCCGCACCCTTCATTCCATTCAACACCCGTCAGTGGCACAATGCATGGAGGTAATCGGCTTAATGGTAGCGGCAATGGACATAGTACCCTTTGCACGCTTACACCTCAGACCACTGCAACTGTGCATGCTAAGTCAGTGGAATGGGGATTACTCAGACTTATCCCCTTCTCTGAATCTGGATCAAGAGACCAGAAATTCTCTTCTATGGTGGCTTTCTCGGCCACATCTGTCCAGGGGGATGCCATTCAGCAGACCAGACTGGACAATTGTAACAACAGACGCCAGCCTTCTAGGTTGGGGTGCCGTCTGGAATTCTCTGAAGGCTCAGGGACAATGGAGTCAGGAGGAGAGTCTCCTGCCAATAAACATTCTGGAATTGAGAGCAGTTCTCAATGCCCTCCTGGCTTGGCCCCAGTTGACAACTCGGGGGTTCATCAGGTTTCAGTCGGACAACATCACGACTGTAGCTTACATCAACCATCAGGGAGGGACAAGAAGCTCCCTAGCTATGATGGAAGTATCAAAGATAATTCGCTGGGCAGAGTCTCACTCTTGCCACCTGTCAGCAATCCACATCCCGGGAGTGGAGAACTGGGAGGCGGATTTCTTAAGTCGTCAGACTTTTCATCCGGGGGAGTGGGAACTTCATCCGGAGGTCTTTGCCCAAATACTTCGACGTTGGGGCAAACCAGAGATAGATCTCATGGCGTCTCGACAGAACGCCAAGCTTCCTCGTTACGGGTCCAGATCCAGGGATCCAGGAGCAGTCCTGATAGATGCTCTGACAGCACCTTGGGACTTCAGGATGGCTTACTTGTTTCCACCCTTCCCGTTGCTTCCTCGATTGATTGCCAGAATCAAACAAGAGAGAGCATCAGTGATTCTAATAGCACCTGCGTGGCCACGCAGGACTTGGTATGCAGACCTGGTGGACATGTCATCCTGTCCACCTTGGTCTCTACCTCTGAAACAGGACCTTCTGATACAGGGTCCCTTCAAACATCAAAATCTAACTTCTCTGAAGCTGACTGCTTGGAAATTGAACGCTTGATTTTATCAAGACGTGGGTTTTCTGAGTCAGTTATTGATACCTTAATACAGGCTAGGAAACCTGTTACCAGAAAGATTTACCATAAGATATGGCGTAAATACCTATATTGGTGTGAATCCAAAGGTTACTCTTGGAGTAAGGTTAGGATTCCTAGGATATTGTCTTTTCTACAAGAAGGTTTAGAAAAGGGTTTATCTGCTAGTTCTTTAAAGGGACAGATCTCAGCTCTGTCCATTCTGTTACACAAACGTCTGTCAGAAGTTCCTGACGTCCAGGCTTTTTGTCAGGCTTTGGCCAGGATTAAGCCTGTGTTTAAAACTGTTGCTCCACCATGGAGTTTAAACCTTGTTCTTAATGTTTTACAGGGCGTTCCGTTTGAACCCCTTCATTCCATTGATATAAAGTTGTTATCTTGGAAAGTTCTATTTTTAATGGCTATTTCCTCGGCTCGAAGAGTCTCTGAATTATCAGCCTTACATTGTGATTCTCCTTATTTGATTTTTCATTCGGATAAGGTAGTCCTGCGTACTAAACTTGGGTTCTTACCTAAGGTAGTTACTAACAGGAATATCAATCAAGAGATTGTTGTTCCTTCTTTATGCCCAAATCCTTCTTCAAAGAAGGAACGTCTACTGCACAACCTGGATGTAGTCCGTGCTCTAAAATTTTACTTACAGGCAACTAAGGAATTTCGACAAACGTCTTCTCTGTTTGTCATTTACTCTGGGCAGAGGAGAGGTCAAAAAGCTTCCGCTACCTCTCTTTCTGTTTGGCTTCGTAGCATAATTCGTTTAGCTTATGAGACTGCTGGACAGCAGCCTCCTGAAAGAATTACAGCTCATTCTACTAGAGCTGTGGCTTCCACTTGGGCCTTCAAGAATGAGGCCTCTGTTGAACAGATTTGCAAGGCTGCAACTTGGTCTTCGCTTCATACTTTTTCCAAATTTTACAAATTTGACACTTTTGCTTCATCGGAGGCTATTTTTGGGAGAAAGGTTCTTCAGGCAGTGGTTCCTTCTGTATAAAGAGCCTGCCTATCCCTCCCGTCATCCGTGTACTTTTGCTTTGGTATTGGTATCCCAGAAGTAATGATGACCCGTGGACTGATCACACTTAACAGAAGAAAACATAATTTATGCTTACCTGATAAATTCCTTTCTTCTGTAGTGTGATCAGTCCACGGCCCGCCCTGTTTTTAAGGCAGGTAAATATTTTTTAATTTATACTCCAGTCACCACTTCACCCTTGGCTTTTCCTTTCTCGTTGGTCCTTGGTCGAATGACTGGGAGTGACGTAGAGGGGAGGAGCTATATGCAGCTCTGCTGGGTGAATCCTCTTGCACTTCCTGTTGGGGAGGAGTAATATCCCAGAAGTAATGATGACCCGTGGACTGATCACACTACAGAAGAAAGGAATTTATCAGGTAAGCATAAATTATGTTTTTTCCACCAGGATCTCAACTCACTAAATTTGAAGGTATGGAAATTGAACGCTTAGTGCTTAGTCATAGAGGTTTCTCTGACTCAGTGATTAATACTATGCTACAGGCTCGTAAGTCTGTTTCAAGAAAGATTTGTTATCAGGTTTGGAAAACCTATATTTCATGGTGTTTTTCGCATAAATTCTCTTGGCATTCTTTTAGAATTCCTAGAATTTTACAGTTTCTTCAGGATGGTTTGGATAAAGGTTTGTCTGCAAGTACTTTGAATCCAAATCTCTGCTCTTTCTGTTTTATTTCACTTAAAAATTGCTAATCTTCCTGATATTCACTGTTTTGTTCAAACTTTGGTTCGTATTAAGCCTGTTATTAAAGCCATCTCTCCTCCTTGGAGTCTTAATTTGGTTTTGAAGGCTTTGCATGCTCCTCCTTTTGAGCCTATGCATTCTTTGGATATTAAACTACTTTCTTGGAAAGTGTTGTTCTTTTTGGCTATCTCTTCAGCTAGAAGAGTTTCTGAATTGTCTGCTCTCTCTTGTGAGTCTCCTTTTATGATTTTCCATCAGGATAAGGCTGTTTTGCGGACTTCGTTTACATTTCTTCCTAAGGTTGTGAATTCTAACAAAATTAGTAGAGAAATTGTTGTTCCTTCCTTGTGTCCTAATGCCAAGAATACTCTTGAAAGATCTCTACATTCTTTGGATGTTGTAAGAGCTTTGAAATATGTTGAAGCTACTAAAGAGTTCAGGAAGACTTCTAGTCTATTTGTTATTTTTTCTGGTCCTAGGAAAGGTCAGAAAGCCTCTGCCATTTCTTTTGCATCTTGGTTAAAGATTTTGATTCACAAGGCTTATGTAGAGGCGGGACAGGCCCTGCCTCAGAGAATTACAGCTCATTCTACTAGATCAGTCGCCACTTCTTGGGCTTTTAAGAATGAAGCTTCAGTTGACCAGATTTGCAAAGCAGCAACTTGGTCTTCTTTGCATACATTTAATACATTTTTACCATTTTGATGTATTTGCTTCTTCTGAAGCAGTCTTTGGTAGAAAAGTTCTTCAGGCAGCTGTTTCAGTTTGATTCTTCTGCTTATGATTTAAGTTTTTTTCTTGAAATTTATGTCAATTTGTTTTAAGAGACTTATTTTTTTGTGTATTTAATTTTTTCAGCGTAAATAGCTGTTTTTATTTTATCCCTCCCTTTCTAGTGACTCTTCTGTGGTCTCCCACATATTTGGTATTTCTATCCCATACGTCACTAGCTCATGGACTCTTGCCAATTACATGAAAGAAAACATAATTTATGTAAGAATTTACCTGATAAATTAATTTCTTTCATATTGGCAAGAGTCCATGAGGCCCACTCTTTTTTATGATGGTTATGATTTTTGTATAAAAAGCACAATTTTATTTCCAGTTCCTTTTTTTGTATGCTTTTTTTACTCCTTATTTTATCACCCCACTACTTGGCTATTCGTTAAACTGAATTGTGGGTGTGGTGAGGGGTGTATTTATTGGCATTTTTGAGGTTTGGTTAACTTTGGGATACCCCTCCTGGTAGGTAGGATTGTATATCCCATACTTCACTAGCTCATGGACTCTTGCCAATATGAAATAAATGAATTTAACAGGTAAGTTCTTACATAAATTATGTTTTTTAACTGTATATGTCAATTTGAATTTTAACGGCAACATTTGAGAGTAATAAATCTATCACTTATATTTATACATACTGCATATACTTGCTTAATGCATACACTTCCTTTGGTGATGTAAATCTAAGCAGCCAGCCCATTTTAGGTTCAGCACCATAGATAGCGCTTGCTTATTGGTGGCTGACATTTAGCCACCAATAAGCAAGTATAACCCAGATAATGTTCAAAGGAAAAAAAGACTGCTCAGTATTGTTGTTGTACAGACCAATTAGTATAAAATGAAAGTTCATAACCGACTCTATCAAAGAGTCCCACTAATGCGGATGTCACCTTTAACACACGATATACATTCCAAGTATAAATAACTTGCAAATGAGGACTCACCCAGAATGTTGCCCTTTCGGTGTGGAACGATCTCCTAATCTCCAGTTGCGAACAACAGTGCAATCATGTAGCACCGAGCACTTGTATGCATGAAGAGCTTTAGTCCAGGGCCTCACAGAATGACAGTATAATTCTGGCAAAACGGCATAAATCACCACTGCTGCTGGGGCTCTCCAAACCCCTATTGGCAAAGTCACAGAGAAGAAACATAGATCGCAACAGTGATATAAATGATGACTGGGAGAGATTTGCAGGTAAAATCACAATTTTACCTGCAAATCTCTCCCGGTCATCATTTATATCACTGTTGCCATCTATAACCGAGGTTCTCAACCAAAAATGTGCCGGCTCCTATGCATCACATTCCTGCTTTTTAAATAAAGATAGCAAGAGAATGAAGAATAAATGATAATAGGAGTCAATTAGAAAGTACCTTAAAGGGACAGTCTACCATAGAATTGTTATTGTTTTTAAAGATAGATAATTCCTTTATTACCCATTCCCCAGTTTTGCAAACCCACACAGTTATATTAATATACTTTTTACCTCTGTGATTACCTTGTATCTAGGAACCTTCTTCCAGCCTCCTGATCACATGACTGTGACTGTTTATTATCTATTGTCTTAAATTTAGCATTGTTTTGTGCTAGATCTTAAATGGCCCCCTGTGCCTGAACACACTGTTATCTATATGGCCCACGTGTACTTTCTGTCTCTTTGTGTTGAAAAGAGATTTAAAAAGCCTGTGATAAGAGGCAGCCCTCAAAGGCTTAGAAATTAGCATATGAGCCTACCTAGGTTTAGTCTAAACTAAGAATACAAAGAGAAAAAAGCAAATTTGATGATAAAAGTAAATTGGAAATTTGATTAAAATTAAAAGTCCTACCTGAATAATGAAAGTTTACTTTATACTAGACTGTCCCTTTAAAATTGCATGTTCTATCTGAATCATGAAAGAAAAAAATGTGGGTTTAGTGTCCCTTTAAGTATTTTAAGTATCTCTAGGTGATGATGGTTTGTGTTTGGGGGCTGCTTTTTGTCTATTGTGTGTGTTTAAAGGGACAGTCTAGTCAAAATTAAACTTTCTAATTTACTTTTATCATCACATTTTATTTGTCTCTCTGTATTCTTTGTTGAAAGCTAAACCTAGGTAGGCTCATATGCTCATTTCTAAGCCCTTGAAGGCAGCCTCTTATCTGAATGCATTTGACAAGTTTTCACAGCTAGAGGGCGTTGGTTCATGTGTGCCATATAGATAACATTGTGCTCACGCACGTGGAGTTTCCTAGGAGTCAGCACTGATTGACAAAAAATGCAAGTCTGTCAAAAGAACTGAAATAAGGGGGCAGTCTGCAGAGGCTTAGAAACAAGGTAATCACAGAGGTAAAAGGTGTATTAATATAACCTTGTTGGTTATGCAAAACTTGGGAAAGGATAATAAAGGGATTATCTATCTTTTTAAAGAATACAAATTCTGGAGTAGACTGTCCCTTTAATAATATTTAAAGAGACAATGTACTCAAGCAAGCAACAGATGCAGGAGCAAATTGGCTGAGCTTTCTCTCCCTCCCTCCACTGGAAGGGTTGGTTCATGATGCTGCGTTTTGCTTACATAGCTTTTCTATAGCCAATACTAAATTGGGGGTTTGACAGGCTTAAGCAACTTTTTCAAATGACAAGTAAAGGGGCTATTTTTAATCAATGTAATACACTTCAACAGGTGAAATTGATCATTTGCAACACATTAAAGAGGAAAAAATGTTACAGTACAGTGTTACTTTAATTTTACAACCAGCACCTGCTACTAATACTGTATCTTGTCCCAAGTAGTTTTAGCTTTGTCCGTAAAACAAGTGTTTGCCAATCATTAATTACTTGCATCAACAGTGGGTAAAATGTGGGCTGCAAATGGTTAATTTGAATTTTATTACATTTTTTCTCTGCCAACATTCTTTTCTGAAATATACTTTCTGTGTGTGGTTTTCATTTTAAATGTATAGACACAACATTAATACAATATTATACATTTGTTCACAAAGACCTTGAGTTTGCTTAGTTGTTTGTTTTGTTTTGTCAAAATTTCAGGGAAACTCTTAGGAAAAGAGTGCTTGAAAAGCGACCAGAGGAATTTAAGAAAGAAGGTAAAATCTACAGGTTGAGAACTCAGGATGACGAAGATGAAAATAACACTTGGAATGGAAACTCAACCCAGCAAATGTAGAAGAGTGAATCACCTAATGTACTATATGCTTTTGGTTTGATTAACGGCCACAGAACAGGTGGGACCTCTGTATTTTAGACACGTTCATAAGCCCATTACTTAGTGTGGTGCATGAAACTAGGCTCTGAAACCCTGGGCGCGATAACCTTTTCTTTAGCGGCTTTACGTATGGTTTTGTATGACTGTACTAGAAGCTTTACAAGTATCATTTCTAAAGAATTTTAGCATTATGGACATTTGCGTTGGTGAATTCATTTAATAATATTTAACATTCTTATACATTTTGAGGTTATCCTGATGATATTTTGTTATTATAATGTAATGCGTTCTTTTTGAGAATTAAGATTGATAATAATCCTTAAATCAGATAACTTATTTATATAAAACTGTTTTCCTTTATCACTTTATCACACGCTAAAGCAAATTATTTGTCAATTTTTTTCATTGTCCATTTTCAAATGTTGCCAATAAAAGATTTTCAGCAACCTGTCTTACTTTTTTTATAGTCTGAATGTGATTTATTACAAAATGTTTCTTCTATAAGGTATGACGAGTCCACGGATTCATCCTTTACTTGTGGGATATTATCCTCCTGCTAACAGGAAGTGGCAAAGAGCACAACAGCAGAGCTGGCTATATAGCTCCTCCCTTAGCTCCACCCCCCAGTCATTCTCTTTGCCTACTCTAAGTACTAGGAAGGGTAAAGTGAAAGAGGTGATAAAATTTTAGTTTTTAATTTCTTCAAGCAAGAGTTTTTTGTTTTAAATGGTACCGGTGTGTACTATTTACTCTCAGGCAGCAGATGGATGATTTGTCACTAAGATCCAGTACAGTTCCCACATAGGCTGAGGGGTGCAGGAAACTTCAGTGTGAGGAACGTTTTCATGCTATATAGCAGTGAGGTATGTTCAGTTATTTTTTCTGGAGAGACTGTGTATTTCAGAAAGGCTGACGGTATCCCCATGAGGGTAAGGGTAAGCAGTAATCCTAAGAGCTATAGAAGGGCATTACTAAGCTTGCAATAAGGGGCTAATTAAAAAATGGTTGACACTGAGTTTTTGAATGTTTGTAGGCAAACGTTTTGTAACTGGGAGTGCTTTTAACGTTTTGTGGCAATAACGTTTTTTGGGCAACTTTATTGAGGGTACACTTGGCTTATTTTTTGGGTCTCAGAACCCACATGGCTAGTTTAAAACCGCTCTGGTGCGGTTCTTTGAGGCTGTAGAGACATCGAGGGGGATGGACGGGGCCTATTTTCACGCCTTAGGTGCGCAGTTGTTTTCACTCGGCAAGCTCCAACTCCTGAGGGCCCTTGTGGATGTTTTGGGCCAAATCGAAGCTTTAACCCCATATTTACAATCCCTGAGGGCAGGAAGGCGCCACAGCCCTGCTGGGGGTGTTTTTTCCGGATTTAGGCCTTATTTCAATCCGGTTTGCACATTAAAGGGTTAAATGTTTTAATTTCTTGTGGGGCAAACTTTACTACACAAATTGAGACTGCTATCAAAAATTTGGAAAGTTTGATGTATTTTAAAGCAGTTTTGCAGAACGTGTGTTTTTTTTTTTTCTCTTAAAGGCGCAGTACCGTAAATAAAGTGTTTTTCTCCAACATTGGTGTGTCTGTTCCACGGCGTCATCCATAACTTGTGGGAATATTCTCTTCCCCAACAGGAAATGGCAAAGAGCACAGCAAAAGCTGTCCATATAGTCCCTCCTAGGCTCCGCCCACCCCAGTCATTCTCTTTTGCCGCTGAACAAGCAGCATCTCCACGGAGATGGTGAAGAGTATGTGGTGTTTAGTTGTAGTTTTTTTTATTCTACTATCAAGAGTTTATTTTAAAATAGTGCTGGTATGTACTATTTACTCTGAAACAGAAAAAGATGAAGAGTTCTGTTTGTGAGAGGAATATGATTTTAGCAGCAGTAACTAAAATCGTTTGCTGTTTCCACATAGGACTGTTGAGATGAGATAACTTCAGTTGGGGGAAACAGTTGGCAGACTTTTCTGCTTAAGGTATGACTAGCCATATTTCTAACAAGACTGTGTAATGCGGGAAGGCTGTCATTTCCCCTCATGGGGACCGGTAAGCCATTTTCTTTTCTCAAACAGAATAAAGGGCTTAATATGGGCTATAAAATTGGTAGACACTTTTATGGGCTAGATCGATTGCTTTATTGGGCATTTTATACAGCTTTATGTTGAAATTCACACTTTATAAACTTTGGGGAACGTTTTTCTTTCATTTTTACTTAATTACAAAAAATAAAAAAATCATTACATTCAAATCAGCCAATAGGATGAAAGCATTTTCTTTCATGTAATTAGCAAGAGTCCATGAGCTAGTGACGTATGGGATATACATTCCTACCAGGAGGGGCAAAGTTTCCCAAACCTCAAAATGCCTATAAATACACCCCTCACCACACCCACAAATCAGTTTTACAAAATTTGCCTCCTATGGAGGTGGTGAAGTAAGTTTGTGCTAGATTCTACGTTGATATGCGCTCCACAACAGGTTGGAGCCCGGTTTTCCTCTCAGCGTGCAGTGAATGTCAGAGGGATGTGAGGAGAGTATTTCCTATTTGAATGCAATGATCTCCTTCTACGGGGTCTATTTCATAGGTTCTCTGTTATCGGTCGTAGAGATTCATCTCTTACCTCCCTTTTCAGATCGACGATATACTCTTATATATATACCATTACCTCTGCTGATTTTCGTTTCAGTACTGGTTTGGCTTTCTACGACATGTAGACGAGTGTCCTGGGGTAAGCAAGTCTTATTTTCTGTGACACTCTAAGCTATGGTTGGGCGCTTTTTTATAAAGTTCTAAATATATGTATTCAAACATTTATTTGCCTTGACTCAGGATGTTCAACATTCCTTATTTTCAGACAGTCAGTTTCATATTTGGGATAATGCATTTGAATCAATCATTTTTTCTTACCTTAAAAAATTTGACTTTTTCCCTGTGGGCTGTTAGGCTCGCGGGGGCTGAAAATGCTTCATTTTATTGCGTCATTCTTGGCGCAGACTTTTTTGGCGCAAAAAATCTTTTCTGTTTCCGGCATCATACGTGTCCCTGGAAGTTGCGTCATTTTTTACGTTCTTTTGCGCCAAAAATGTCGACGTTCCGGATGTGGCGTCATTTTTGGCGCCAAAAGCATTTAGGCGCCAAATAATGTGGGCGTCTTATTTGGCGCTAAAAAAATATGGGCGTCGCTTTTGTCTCCACATTATTTAAGTCTCATTTTTCATTGCTTCTGGTTGCTAGAGGCTTGTTCTTTGGCATTTTTTCCCATTCCTGAAACTGTCAATTGATCAATTTTGCTTTATATGTTGTTTTTTCTCTTACATATTGCAAGATGTCTCATGTTGCATCTGAGTCAGAAGATACTTCAGGAAAATTGCTGCCTGGTGCTGGAACTACCAAAGCTAAGTGTATCTGCTGTAAACTTTTGGTAGCTGTTCCTCCAGCTGTTGTTTGTATTAAATGTCATGACAAACTTGTTAATGCAGAAAATATTTCCTTTAGTAAAATACCATTACCTGTTGCAGTTCCATCAACATCTAATGTTCAGAATGTTCCTGATAACATAAGAGATTTTGTTTCTGAATCTATTAAGAAGGCTATGTCTGTTATTCCTCCTTCTAGTAAACATAAAAAGTCTTTTAAAACTTCTCTTTATCCAGATGAATTTTTAAATGAACATCATCATTCTGATTCTAATGATTCTTCTGGTTCAGAGGATTCTGTTTCAGAGGTTGATGCTGATAAATCTTCATATTTATTTAAAATGGAGTTTATTCGTTCTTTACTTAAAGAAGTCCTAATTGCATTAGAAATTGAGGATTCTGGTCCTCTTGATACTAAATCTAAACGTTTAGACAAGGTCTTTAAATCTCCTGTAGTTATTCCAGAAGTTTTTCCTGTTCCTGGTGCTATTTCTGAAGTAATTTCCAGGGAATGGAATAATTTGGGTAATTCATTTACTCCTTCTAAACGTTTTAAGCAATTATATCCTGTGCCGTCTGACAGATTAGAGTTTTGGGACAAAATCCCTAAAGTTGATGGGGCTATCTCTACCCTTGCTAAACGTACTACTATTCCTACGGCAGATGGTACTTCCTTTAAGGATCCTTTAGATAGGAAAATTGAATCCTTTCTAAGAAAAGCTTATTTGTGTTCAGGTAATCTTCTTAGACCTGCTATATCTTTGGCGGATGTTGCTGCAGCTTGAACTTTTTGGTTGGAAACTTTAGCGCAACAAGTAACAGATCATGATTCTCATAACATGCTAATAATTTTATCTGTGATGCCATTTTTGATATTATCAGAGTTGATGTCAGGTTTATGTCTCTAGCTATTTTAGCTAGAAGAGCTTTATGGCTTAAAACTTGGAATGCTGATATGTCTTCTAAATCGACTCTACTTTCCCTTTCTTTCCAGGGTAATAAATTATTTGGTTCTCAGTTGGATTCTATTATCTCAACTGTTACTGGTGGGAAAGGAACTTTTTTACCACAGGATAAAAAATCTAAGGGTAAAAACAGGGCTAATAATCGTTTTCGTTCCTTTCGTTTCAACAAAGAACAAAAGCCTGATCCTTCATCCTCAGGAGCAGTTTCAGTTTGGAAACCATCTCCAGTCTGGAATAAATCCAAGCCTTCTAGAAAAGCAGAGCCAGCTTCTAAGTCCACATGAAGGTGTGGCCCTCATTCCAGCTCAGCTGGTAGGGGGCAGATTACGTTTTTTCAAAGAAATTTGGATCAATTCTGTTCACAATCTTTGGATTCAGAACATTATTTCAGAAGGGTACAGAATTGGTTTCAAGATAAGACCTCCTGCAAAGAGATTTTTTCTTTCCCGTGTCCCAGTAAACCCAGCGAAAGCTCAAGCATTTCTGAAATGTGTTTCAGATCTAGAGTTGGCTGGAGTAATTATGCCAGTTCCAGTTCTGGAACAGGGGCTGGGGTTTTATTCAAATCTCTTCATTGTACCAAAGAAGGAGAATTCCTTCAGACCAGTTCTGGATCTAAAAATATTGAATCGTTATGTAAGGATACCAACATTCAAAATGGTAACTGTAAGGACTATCCTGCCTTTTGTTCAGCAAGGGCATTATATGTCTACAATAGATTTACAGGATGCATATCTGCATATTCCGATTCATCCAGCTCACTATCAGTTTCTGAGATTCTCTTTCCTAGACAAGCATTACCAGTTTGTGGCTCTGCCGTTTGGCCTAGCAACAGCTCCAAGAATTTTTACAAAGGTTCTCGGTGCCCTTCTATCTGTAATCAGAGAACAGGGTATTGTGGTATTTCCTTATCTGGACGATATCTTGGTACTTGCTCAGTCTTCACATTTAGCAGAATTTCATACAAATCGACTTTTGTGGTTTCTTCAAAATCATGGTTGGAGGATCAATTCACTAAAAAGTTCATTGATTCCTCAGACAAGGGTAACCTTTTTGGGTTTCCAGATAGATTCAGTGTCCATGACTCTGTCTTTGACAGACAAGAGACGTCTAAAATTGATTTCAGCTTGTCAAAACCTTCAGTCACAATCATTCCCTTCGGTAGCCTTATGCATGGAAATTCTAGGTCTTATGACTGCTGCATCGGACGCGATCCCCTTTGCTCGTTTTCACATGCGACCTCTTCAGCTCTGTATGCTGAACCAATGGTGCAGGGATTACACAAAGATATCTCAATTAATATCTTTAAAACCAATTGTACGACACTCTCTGACGTGGTGGACAGATCACCATCGTTTAGTTCAGGGGGCTTCTTTTGTTCTTCCGACCTGGACTGTAATTTCAACAGATGCAAGTCTTACAGGTTGGGGAGCTGTGTGGGGGTCTCTGACAGCACAAGGGGTTTGGAAATCTCAGGAGCTGAGATTACTGATCAATATTTTGGAACTCCGTGCAATTTTCAGAGCTCTTCAGTCTTGGCCTCTTCTGAAGAGAGAATCATTCATTTGTTTTCAGACAGACAATGTCACAACTGTGGCATACATCAATCATCAAGGAGGGACTCACAGTCCTCTGGCTATGAAAGAAGTATCTCAAATTCTGGTTTGGGCGGAATCCAGCTCCTGTCTAATCTCTGCGGTTCATATTCCAGGAATAGACAATTGGGAAGCGGATTATCTCAGTCGCCAAACGTTGCATCCGGGCGAATGGTCTCTTCACCCAGAGGTATTTCTTCAGATTGTTCAAATGTGGGAACTTCCAGAAATAGATCTGATGGCTTCTCATCTAAACAAGAAACTTCCCAGGTATCTGTCCAGATCCCGGGATCCTCAGGCGGAGGCAATGGATGCATTATCACTTCCTTGGAAGTATCATCCTGCCTATATCTTTCCGCCTCCTAGTTCTTCTTCCAAGAGTAATCTCCAAGATTCTGAAGGAATGCTCGTTTGTTCTGCTGGTAGCTCCAGCATGGCCTCACAGGTTTTGGTATGCGGATCTTGTCCGGATGGCCTCTTGCCAACCGTGGACTCTTCCGTTAAGACCAGACCTTCTGTCGCAAGGTCCTTTTTTCCATCAGGATCTCAAATCCTTAAATTTAAAGGTATGGAGATTGAACGCTTGATTCTTGGTCAAAGAGGTTTCTCTGACTCTGTGATTAATACTATGTTACAGGCTCGTAAATCTGTATCTAGAGAGATATATTATAGAGTCTGGAAGACTTATATTTCTTGGTGTCTTTCTCATAATTTTTCCTGGCATTCTTTTAGAATTCCGAGAATTTTACAGTTTCTTCAGGATGGTTTAGATAAAGGTTTGTCCGCAAGTTCCTTGAAAGGTCAAATCTCTGCTCTTTCTGTTCTTTTTCACAGAAAGATTGCTAATCTTCCTGATATTCATTGTTTTGTACAAGCCTTGGTTCGTATAAAACCTGTCATTAAGGGGGGCGTGACTAAGCCGCGGCCATGATAAGACATGGATTGCAGTAGCTCTGATTATAATTTGACTTGGCTGGCTTTTATTTTCATTCCACTTCTACATTTATAACTGTAATTTTTGATGTCACACAACAAGATGATCTGGAATTGATTGAAGTGTGTTTGGGTGAGATCAGGACATTATAAGCTCTGAAATTACAATATTTGTTGTCTGCGGCCTATGTCTTTTTATCCATCCCCCCCGGCTGGATTCATGCCGGGTAAAGCAGTATTCACCTGCTATGATCTTTGAAATTCATCATATTAGCTGTACTTCGTTGCAATATACAAGTGAGCAACACAACGTGCCGAGAATTGGAGCATAAGAAAGTGAACTATTTAAAAAATGGCATCTGCTGCACTAACGCTTTTAGATGCGATATCCCACAAAATGGAGGGTCACTTGGTCTCCCTCATTGGGTGCTTAAGAGTAAAGGAAGATTGTATATCGGAGGGGCGAGATGATTCATACAGTACTGTCTGTGAGAATGAACCTGCCCAAGACTATTCGCTGCTCATGGATTTAATACCGACTGGGGAGCAAGGAGCCGAATGTGACATTGGGTATGTTGAAACTCCAAACTACATCAAGTTTGAGCAGGAGCTGGAGAGCTTAGAGGAGGTGAGATCACTTCATGATCGGGCGGATGCGGCCGACCGCCCACAATATAAGATGGAACCTTGTTGCGCTCCGGAGCGGACCTGGGCTTGTGGAGTCTCCCCAGTGTGCTCTGGAGATAGCGAGAAGGAGTCATTGGATCCTCACACCCTCCTTTGCCCCTTGCTACAGGTGGATGGACTACAGGCGAGTGTATCTCCCAGCTTGTATCATTCTCTTTATCATACCCACCAATTTTTCAGTTATTGCAGCTCAGCAACTGTGGCTACACGTATTGGGATAGGATAACTCTGTCGCTGCTCTCACAACCCATACGAAAAGGACTGTATAGACTTATATTCTGTGTTCATACAGCTCAATGAAGACTTTAGTCTGATGTACATTCGTATGTGTTGTTGTTGTTTTTTTTTTCTTCCAGTTAGACCTATGCAAGAAGTGTGAGGTGTAGTTTTGGAAGCAGGATGGTATTTAGGTTACATACTTTATTGTATTATTTCTTAAGATTTGTGGGACGTTGCAAGCAGTTCTTGAATATATAGCTGACTGTATGTACATCTTATTGAATAGTGACATGGTCATTTTATCTAGTTTTCGTGCACATAGTTTACTCTAAAATTAGCTTGCTATTTTCGCTCTCACTCTAGGGTTTAGTTATACATATATATAAATTGCTCTCTTTATTTACTTCGACAATTCTGGTAACTCGCTTATCTATTAGAATGTATGCTTATACAATTGTATTGGATGCTTATTGCAAACAGTTACCTCATTATAAATCAGAGATACTAGCTTTCAATTTATTTGTATTTAGTTGTGTTCAACTTGGCTTTCAGACTGTTTGCAAGTGGGCATCCATAATAATCAGTATATCTCTCATCATTTTTGTTCACTATTAGGCTCAATGAGCGGTTAAGGTTTGATCACATGTCTGGATTAATAATAATATTTTATACTATAAGCACATAGATATAGCTTATGAGTGTTATCATTTTCAGCTATGTAAGTATCCCAGGCGAGAAATTATATTAAAGTGAACATAGGTTGTAATGAATGTGCAGGCTAACTGTTGCTTAATGCTAAAATTTCAATACTATATATTTTATGTGAAGAGCTGTATCTCTCAATAAAGATGATATGTTTTTGGCTTACGTTGGTAGGATTAAAGTATCATCCTATTAGATAGCATATCTTGATAAAGAGATACCATGTTTTCCTCCAGCGATACAAGCTATTAGGGATGGGTCCAAGAGTGTCCTATAGCGTTAGATAGGAGGTATATAAAAATTAAAATCTGAGGTTTCTTGGCTAAATATGTTTCGGTAAAAATGTAACTCAATTTAATTAAATATGTATCATTGTGTTTGATATTTATGCAACTGTGGTATATGTGACAGAACATATATTTTGTTTTAGTGTAATGTGTAAATACCTCAATAAAAACTTATGATTTAAATAAAAACCTGTCATTAAGTCAATTTCTCCTCCTTGGAGTTTGAATTTGGTTCTGGGGGCTCTTCAAGCTCCTCCGTTTGAACCTATGCATTCATTGGACATTAAATTACTTTCTTGGAAAGTTTTGTTCCTTTTGGCCATCTCTTCTGCCAGAAGAGTCTCTGAATTGTCTGCTCTTTCTTGTGAGTCTCCTTTTCTGATTTTTCATCAGGATAAGGCGGTGTTGCGAACTTCTTTTAAATTTTTACCTAAGGTTGTGAATTCCAACAACATTAGTAGAGAAATTGTAGTTCCTTCATTATGCCCTAATCCTAAGAATTCTAAGGAGAAATCATTGCATTCTTTGGATGTTGTTAGAGCTTTGAAATATTATGTTGAAGCTACTAAGACTTTCCGAAAGTCTTCTAGTCTATTTGTCATCTTTTCCGGTTCTAGAAAAGGCCAGAAAGCTTCTGCCATTTCTTTGGCATCTTGGTTGAAATCTTTAATTCATCATGCCTATGTTGAGTCGGGTAAAACTCCGCCTCAGAGGATTACAGCTCATTCTACTAGGTCAGTTTCTACTTCCTGGGCGTTTAGGAATGAAGCTTAGGTTGATCAGATTTGCAAAGCAGCAACTTGGTCTTCTTTGCATACTTTTACTAAATTCTACCATTTTGATGTGTTTTCTTCTTCTGAAGCAGTTTTTGGTAGAAAAGTACTTCAGGCAGCTGTTTCAGTTTGAATCTTCTGCTTATGTTTTCATTTAAACTTTATTTTGGGTGGGGATTATTTTCAGCAGGAATTGGCTGTCTTTATTTTATCCCTCCCTCTCTAGTGACTCTTGCGTGGAAAGATCCACATCTTGGGTAGTCATTATCCCATTCGTCACTAGCTCATGGACTCTTGCTAATTACATGAAAGAAAACATAATTTATGTAAGAACTTACCTGATAAATTCATTTCTTTCATATTAGCAAGAGTCCATGAGGCCCACCCTTTTTTGTGGTGGTTATGATTTTTTTGTATAAAGCACAATTATTCCAATTCCTTATTTTTTATGCTTTCGCACTTTTTTCTTATCACCCCACTTCTTGGCTATTCGTTAAACTGATTTGTGGGTGTGGTGAGGGGTGTATTTATAGGCATTTTGAGGTTTGGGAAACTTTGCCCCTCCTGGTAGGAATGTATATCCCATACGTCACTAGCTCATGGACTCTTGCTAATATGAAAGAAATGAATTTATCAGGTAAGTTCATACATAAATTATGTTTTTTACGTCAGGCACTGGTTTAGACACCTTCCCAGTCAAGAAGGGCCTTCTCTGTATTAGGCAGAGCCTCATTTTCGCGCCATTACTGCGCAGTTACTTTTGAAAGCAGGACATGTTACTTTTGAGAGCTGCATGTGTGTGGGTCTGAAAGTAGTTGAAAAGGTTCCTAGAAGGCTTCATTTGGTATCGTATACCCCCCTGGGTTTGGTAAAGTTGCAGCAAAGGCTGTAGCTGGGACTGTAGAGGGGTTAAAACTGTAACCGGCCCCGGTTTCCTCATTTTAAGGGTTAACTGTCTGAAATTTGGGGTGCAATGCTTTAAGACACTGTGCTGAAAATTTGCTTAAATTTAAAGAGACAGTAACAGTTTTTTTTTAAAATGATTTTTGTACTTTTTTGACAAGTTTAAGCCTGTTTAACATGTCTGTGCCTTCAGATAAACTATGTTCTGTATGTATGGAAGCCAATGTGTCTCCCCCTTCAAAATTGTGTGATAATTGTGCCATAGCGTCCAAACAAAGTAAGGACAGTACTGCCACAGATAGTAAAGTTGCCCAAGATGATTCATCAGATGAAGGGAGTAGACATAGTTCTGCATCATCTCCCTCTGTGTCTACACCAGTTTTGCCCACGCAGGAGACCCCTAGTACTTCTAGCGCGCCAATGCTTGTTACTATGCAACAATTGACGGCAGTAATGGATAACTCCATAGCAAATATTTTATCCAAAATGCCTGCATTTCAGAGAAAGCGCGATTGCTCTGTTTTAAACACTGTAGAGCAGGAGGGCGCTGATGATAATTGCTCTGTCATACCCTCACATCAATCTGAAGTGGCCATGAGGTAGGTTTTGTCAGATGGGGAAATTTCTGATTCAGGTAGAATTTCTCAACAGGCAGAACCTGATGTTGTGACATTTAAATTTAAATTAGAGCATCTCCGCGCACTGCTTAAGGAGGTGCTATCTACTCTGGATGATTGTGACAACCTGGTCATTCCAGAAAAATTGTGCAAGATGGACAAGTTCCTAGAGGTTCCGGTGCACCCCGACGCTTTTCCTATACCCAAGCGGGTGGCGGACATAGTGAATAAGGAGTGGGAGAAGCCCGGCATACCTTTTGTCCCCCCCTCCTATATTTTTGTACAGCAAGGTTACCTCCTGCAACCTATTTTGTGCATTATTCCTGTCACTACAGCAGCGTGGTTCTGGTTCGAGGAACTAGAAAAGTCGCTCAGTAGAGAGACTCCGTATGAGGAGGTTATGGACAGAATTCACGCACTTAAGTTAGCTAATTCCTTTATTTTAGATGCCGCTTTGCAGTTAGCAAGATTAGCAGGGAAAAATTCAGGGTTTGCAATTGTGGCGCGCAGAGCGCTCTGGCTAAAGTCTTGGTCAGCGGATGTATCTTCCAAGACAAAATTGCTTAATATCCCTTTCAAGGGTAAAACCCTTTTTGGGCCAGAATTGAAAGAGATTATCTCAGACATCACTGGGGGTAAGGGCCACGCCCTTCCACAAGATAGGCCTTTCAAGGCCAAGAATAAGTCTAATTTTCGTTCCTTTCGCAATTTCAGGAACGGACCGGCCTCCAACTCTGCAGCCTCTAGACAAGAGGGTAATGCTTCACAAACCAAACCAGCTTGGAAACCGATGCAAGGCTGGAACAAGGGTAAGCAGGCCAAGAAGCCTGCTGCTGCTACCAAAACAGCATGAAGGAGTAGCCCCCGATCCGGGACCGGATCTAGTAGGGGGCAGACTCTCTCTCTTTGCTCAGGCTTGGGCAAGAGATGTTCAGGACCCCTGGGCACTAGAAATAGTTTCTCAGGGTTATCTTCTGGAATTCAAGGGGAAGGTTCCACATGTCTCACTTATCTTCAAACCAAATAAAGAGACAGGCATTCTTACATTGTGTAGAAGACCTGTTAAAAATGGGAGTGATACACCCAGTTCCAACCGTGGAACAAGGAATGGGTTTTTACTCAAATCTGTTTGTAGTTCCCAAAAAAGAGGGAACTTTCAGACCAATTCTGGATTTAAAGATCCTAAACAAATTTCTCAGAGTGCCATCGTTCAAAATGGAAACTATTCAAACGATTTTAACTACAATCCAGGAGGGTCAATTTATGACTACCGTGGATCTAAAGGATGCGTATCTACATATTCCTATCCACAAAGATCATCATCAGTTCCTAAGTTTCGCCTTTCTGGACAAACATTACCAGTTTGTGGCTCTCCCATTCGGGCTAGCCACTGCTCCAAGGATTTTCACAAAGGTACTCGGGTCCCTTCTAGCGGTTCTAAGACCATGGGGCATTGCAGTGGCACCTTACTTGGACGACATTCTGATACAAGCGTCGTCCCTTTCAAAGGCAAAGGCTCACACAGACATCGTTCTGGGCTTTCTCAGATCTCACGGATGGAAAGTGAACATAGAAAAAAGTTCCCTGTCTCCGTCGACAAGAGTTCCTTTCTTGGGGACAATAATAGATTCTTTAGAAATTAAGATTTTCCTGACAGATGTCAGAAAGTCAAAACTTCTAAACGCTTGTCAAGTTCTTCACTCTGTTCCACGACCTTCCATAGCTCAGTGCATGGAAGTAGTAGGGTTGATGGTTGCAGCAATGGACATAGTTCGTTTTGCGCGAATTCATCTAAGACCATTACAACTGTGCATGCTGAAACAGTGGAATGGGGACTATACAGACTTGTCTCCAGTGATTCAAGTAGATCAGAAGACCAGAGACTCACTCCGTTGGTGGCTAACCCAGGATCACCTGTCCCAGGGAATGAGCTTCCGCAGACCAGAGTGGGTCATCGTCACGACCGACGCCAGTCTAGTGGGCTGGGGCGCGGTCTGGGACTCCCTGAAAGCTCAGGGGCTATGGTCTCGGGAAGAGTCTCTTCTCCCGATAAACATTCTGGAACTGAGAGCTATATTCAATACTCTCAGGGCTTGGCCTCAACTAGCAGAGGCCAGATTCATAAGATTCCAATCAGACAACATGACGACTGTTGCTTACATCAACCATCAGGGGGGAACAAGGAGTTCCCTGGCGATGAGAAAAGTGACCAAAATCATAAAATTGGCGGAGGATCACTCCTGCCACCTATCTGCGATCCACATCCCAGGTGTGGAAAACTGGGAGGCGGATTATCTGAGTCGTCAGACATTCCATCCGGGGGAGTGGGAACTCCACCCGGAGATATTTGCCCAGTTGACTCAATTATGGGGCATTCCAGACATGGATCTGATGGCGTCTCGTCAGAACTTCAAGGTTCCTTGCTACGGGTCCAGATCCAGGGATCCCAAGGCGACTCTAGTGGATGCATTAGTAGCGCCTTGGACCTTCAACCTAGCTTATGTGTTTCCACCGTTTCCTCTCATTCCCAGGCTGGTAGCCAGGATCAAGCAGGAGAGGGCCTCGGTGATCTTGATAGCTCCTGTGTGGCCACGCAGGACTTGGTATGCAGACCTGGTGAATATGTCATCGGCTCTACCATGGAAGCTACCTTTGAGACAGGATCTTCTAGTACAAGGTCCATTCGAACATCCAAATCTAGTTTCCCTCCAGCTAACGGCTTGGAAATTGAACGCTTGATTTTATCTAAGCGTGGGTTTTCGGACTCTGTAATAGATACTCTGGTACAAGCCAGAAAACCTGTAACTAGAAAAATTTACCATAAAATATGGAAAAGATATATCTGTTGGTGTGAATCCAAGGGATTCTCATGGAGTAAGATCAAAATTCCTAGGATCCTTTCCTTTCTACAAGAAGGTTTGGATAAGGGATTATCAGCGAGTTCTCTAAAGGGACAGATTTCTGCTTTAACTGTCTTGTTACACAAACGACTGGCAGCTGTGCCTGATGTTCAAGCCATTGTTCAGGCTTTGGTCAGGATCAAGCCTGTTTACAGACCTTTGACTCCTCCCTGGAGTCTGAATTTAGTTCTTTCAGTTCTTCAAGGGGTTCCGTTTGAACCTCTACATTCCATAGATATCAAGATGTTATCTTGGAAAGTTCTGTTTTTGGTTGCTATTTGTTCTGCTAGAAGAGTTTCTGAGTTATCTGCTTTGCAGTGTAATCCGCCCTATCTGGTGTTTCATTCAGATAAGGTTGTTTTGCGTACTAAACCTGGTTTCCTTCCAAAGGTTGTTTCCAACAAGAATATTAACCAGGAAATAGTTGTGCCTTCTTTGTGTCCGAATCCAGTTTCAAAGAAGGAACGTTTGTTACACAATTTAGATGTAGTTCGTGCTTTAAAGTTCTATTTAGAAGCAACAAAGGATTTCAGACAAACGTCTTCTCTGTTTGTCGTTTATTCTGGCAAGAGGAGAGGTCAAAAAGCTACTGCTACCTCTCTTTCCTTTTGGCTAAAAAGCATCATCCGATTGGCAGCCTCCTGAACGCATCACAGCTCACTCTACTAGGGCTGTGGCTTCCACATGGGTTTTCAAGAACGAGGCTTCTGTTGATCAGATATGTAAGGCAGCGACTTGGTCTTCCCTGCACACTTTTGCCAAATTCTACAAATTTGATACTTTTGCTTCTTTGGAGGCTATTTTTGGGAGAAAGGTTTTGCAAGCCGTGGTGCCTTCCGTTTAGGTAACCTGATTGGCTCCCTCCCTTCATCCGTGTCCTAAAGCTTTGGTATTGGTTCCCACAAGTTATGGATGATGCTGTGGACCGGACACACCAATGTTGGAGAAAACAGAATTTATGCTTACCTGATAAATTACTTTCTCCAACGGTGTGTCCGGTCCACGGCCCCGCCCTGGTTTTTTAATCAGGTTTGATTAATTTCTTTCTTTAACTACAGTCACCACGGCACCTTATGGTTTCTCCTGTTTTTTCTCCTGTCCGTCGGTCGAATGACTGGAGTGGGCGGAGCCTAGGAGGGACTATATGGACAGCTTTTGCTGTGCTCTTTGCCATTTCCTGTTGGGGAAGAGAATATTCCCACAAGTTATGGATGACGCCGTGGACCGGACACACCGTTGGAGAAAGTAATTTATCAGGTAAGCATAAATTCTGTTTTCAAGCTTGTTTATAGTCATTACTAGCCTGTTCAACATGTCTGACATTGAGGAAAGTCAATGTTCAATATGTTTAGAAGCCATTGTGGAACCCCCACTTAGAATGTGTCCCTCATGCACTGAAAGGTCAATAAATTGCAAAGAACATATTTTAGCTACTAAAAGTATGTTGCAGGATGATTCTCAGTCAGAAGGGAATCAGGTTATGCCATCTAATTCTCCCCAAGTGTCACAACCATTAACGCCCGCACAAGCAACGCCAAGTACTTCTAGTGCGTCTAATTCTTTCACCCTGCAAGATATGGCCACGGTTATGAATACTACCCTCACAGAGGTTTTATCTAAGCTGCCTGGGTTGCAGGGGAAGCGCAGTAGGTCTGGTGTGAGAACAAATGCTGAGCCCTCTGACGCTTTATTAACCATATCCGATGTACCCTCACAATGTTCTGAATTGGGGGTGAGGGATTTGCTGTCTGAGGGAGAGATTTCTGATTCAGGAAAGATGTTCCCTCAGACAGACTCAGATATGACGGCTTTTAAATTTAAACTAGAACACCTCCGCTTGTTGCTCAGGGAGGTTTTAGCGACTCTGGATGATTGTGACCCTATTGTAGTTCCAGAGAAATTGTGTAAAATGGACAGATTTCTAGAGGTTCCTGCCTACACTGATGTTTTTCCGGTCCCTAAGAGGATTTCGGATATTGTTACTAAGTAGTGGGATAGACCAGGCATTCCGTTCGCTCCCCCTCCTACTTTTAAGAAAATGTTTCCCATATCAGACCCCATGCGGGACTCGTGGCAGACGGTCCCTAAGGTGGAGGGAGCTATTTCTACCCTGGCTAAGCGTACAACTATACCTATTGAGGACAGTTGTGCTTTCAAAGATCCTATGGATAAAAAATTAGAGGGTCTCCTTAAGAAAATATTTGTTCATCAGGGTTTTCTTCTCCAACCTATAGCATGCATTGTTCCTGTAACTACTGCAGCTGCTTTTTGGTTTGAGGCTCTGGAGGAGGCTCCATTAGATGATATTCTGGATATAATTAGGGCTCTCAAGCTAGCTAATTCTTTCATTACAGATGCCGCTTTTCAACTGGCTAAATTAGCGGCGAAGAATTCAGGTTTTGCCATTTTAGCGCGTAGAGCGTTATGGCTTATGTCCTGGTCTGCTGATGTGTCATCAAAATCTATGCTTTTAGCCATCCCTTTCAAAGGTAAGACCCTATTCGGGCCTGCATTGAAAGAGATCATTTCAGACATCACTGGAGGAAAAGGCCATGCCCTTCCTCAGGATAAGACAAATAAGATGAGGATCAAACAAAATAATTTTCGTTCCTTTCGAAACTTCAAAGGTGGTCTACCTCTTCCCCTGCTGCAAAGCAAGAGGGGAATTTTGCTCAATCCAAGTCGGTCTGGAGACCTAACCAGACTTGGAACAAAGGTAAACAGGCCAAGAAGCCCGCTGCTGCCACCAAGACAGCATGAAGGGGTAGCCCCCGATCCGGGACCGGATCTAGTAGGGGGCATAATTTCTCTCTTTGCTCAGGCTTGGGCAAGAGACGTTCAGGACTCCTGGGCGTTAGAAATCGTAACCCAGGGGTATCTTCTAGATTTCAAGGATTCTCCTCCAAGAGGGAGATTTTATCTTTCTCAATTGTCTGTAAACCAGACAAAAAGAGAGGCGTCCTTACGCTGTGTAGAAGACCTATATTCCATGGGAGTGATCTGCCCAGTTCCGAAAACAGAACAGGGGCAGGGGTTTTACTCCAATCTGTTTGTGGTTCCCAAAAAAGAGGGAACCTTCAGACCAATTTTAGATCTCAAGATCCTAAAACAATTCCTCAGAGTCCCATCCTTCAAGATGGAGACCATTCGGACTATTTTGCCAATGATCCAGGAGGGTCAATATATGACCACCGTGGACTTGGATGCGTATCTACACATCCCTATCCACAAAGATCATCACCAGTTCCTCAGGTTCGCCTTCCTGGACAAGCATTACCAGTTTGTGGCTCTTCCCTTCGGGTTGGCCACAGCTCCCAGAATTTTCACAAAAGTGCTAGGGTCCCTTTTGGCGGTTCTCAGGCCGCGGGGCATAGCAGTGGCGCCTTATCTGGATAATTTCTTAATTCAGGCGTCAACTTACCAACTAGCCAAATCTCACACGGACATCGTGTTGGCTTTTCTAAGATCTCACGGGTAGAAGGTGAACGTAAAAAAAAAAGTATTCTTATCCTGCTCACAAGAGTTCCTTTCCTGGGAACTCTGATAGATTCGGTGGACATGAAAATTTTTCTGACGGAGGTCAGGAAATCAAAGATTTTAACCTCCTGCCGAGCTCTTCATTCCATTCCTCGGTCGTCAGTGGCTCAGTTTATGGAGGTAATCGGACTAATGGTAGCGGCAATGGACATAGTTCTGTTTGCTCGCTTGCATCTCAGACCACTGCAACTATGCATGCTCAATCAGTGGAATGGGGATTATGCGGATTTATCTCCTCAGATAAATCTGGATCAAGACACCAGAGACTCTCTTCTTTGGTGGTTGTCACAGGATCATCTGTCCCAGGGAATGTGTTTCCGCAGGCCAGCATGGGTCATAGTGACGACGGACGCCAGCCTATTGGGCTGGGGTGCAGTCTGGAATTCCCTGAAAGCTCAGGGTGTGTGGACTCAGGAGGAGGCTCTCCTCCCGATAAATATTCTAGAACTGAGAGCGATATTCAATGTGCTTCAGGCGTGGCCTCAGCTGGCTTTGGCCGGATTCATAAGATTCCAGTCGGACAATATCACGACTGTAGCATATATCAATCATCAGGGGGGAACAAAGAGTTCTCTAGCGATGATAGAGGTTTCCAAAATAATTCAATGGGCAGAGACTCACTCTTGCCATCTATCAGCAATCTATATCCCAGGAGTGGAGAACTGGGAAGCGGATTTTCTAAGTCGTCAGACTTTTCATCTGGGGGAGTGGGAACTCCATCCGGAGGTGTTTGCACAATTGATTCAGCAATGGGGCACACCAGAATTGGATCTGATGGCGTCTTGTCAGAACGCCAAACTTCCTTGTTACGGGTCCAGGTCAAGGGATCCTCAGGCAGTATTGATAGATGCTCTAGCAGTACCCTGGTCGTTCAACCTGGCTTATGTGTTTCACCATTTCCTCTCCTTCCTTGTTTGATTGCCAGAATCAAACAGGAGAGAGCTTTTGTGATTTTGATAGCACCTGCGTGGCCATGCAGGACTTGGTATGCAGACCTGGTGGACATGTCATCTCTTCCACCATGGACTCTGCCACTGAGACAGGACTTTCTGATTCAAGATCCGTTCCAGCATCCAAATCTAGTTTCTCTGCGGCTGACTGCCTGGAGATTGAACGCTTGATTTTATCCAAGTGGGGACTCTCTGAGTCGGTCATAGATACCTTGATTCAGGCTCGAAAGCCTGTCACTAGGAAAAGTTATCATAAGATATGGCGTAAATATCTTTATTGGTGCGAATCCAAAGGCTACTCATGGAGTAAGATCAGGATTCCTAGGATTTTGTCCTTTCTCCAAGAAGGATTGGAGAAGGGGCTATCAGCTAGTTCCTTAAAGGGACAGATACCTGCTTTATCAATTTTATTGCACAAGCGTCTGGCAGATGTTCCAGACGTTCAGTCGTTCTGTCAGGCTTATTTAGAATCAAGCCTGTGTTTAAAACTGTTGCTCCGCCATGGAGTTTGAATTTAGTTCTTAAAGTTCTTCAAGGGGTTCCGTTTGAACCTATGCATTCCATAGATATTAAGCTTCTATCTTGGAAAGTTTCTGTTTTTAGTTGCTATCTCTTCGGCTCGAAGAGTTTCTGAACTATCTGCATTGCAATGCGACTCACCTTATCTTGTTTTCCATGCTGATAAGGTGGTTTTGCGTACCAAACCTGGATTCCTTCCTAAGGTTGTTACTAATAGGAATATTAATCAGGAAATTGTTGTTCCTTCTCTGTGTCCTAATCCGTCCTCTAAGAAGGAGCGTCTGTTGCACAACTTGGACGTGGTTCGTGCTTTGAAGTTTTACTTGCAAGCGACCAAATATTTCCGTTAAACATCTTCTTTGTTTGTTGTCTATTCTGGAAAACGTAAAGGTCAAAAAGCTACGGCTACCTCTCTTTCTTTTTGGCTGAAAAGCATCATCCGTTTGGCATACGAGACTGCTGGACAGCAGCCTCCTGAAAGAATTACTGCTCACTCTAGTAAAGCGGTGGCTTCCATATGGGCTTTTAAAAATGATGCTTCTGTTGAACAGATTTGTAAGGCTGCTACTTGGTCTTCGCTTCATACCTTTTACAAATTTTACAAATTTGATACTTTTGCTTCTTCGGTGGCTATTTTTGGGAGAAAAGTTCTTCAAGAAGTGGTTCCTTCTGTTTAGCCATCTGTCTTGTCCCTCCCGTTCATCCATGTCCTGTAGCTTTGGTATTGTATCCCACAAGTAAAGGATGAATCCGTGGATTCGTCGTACCTTATAGAAGAAAAGTAAATTTATGCTTACCTGATAAATTAATTTTGTCCATGGTACGACGAGTCCACGGGCCGCCCTGTCATTTTAAGACAAATTATATTTTTTTATTTTAAACTTCAGTCACCTCTGCACCTTTTAGTTTCTCCTTTTTCTTCCTGTACCTTCGGTCGAATGACTGGGGGGTGGAGCTAAGGGAGGAGCTATATAGACAGCTCTGCTGTGGTGCTCTTTGCCACTTCCTGTTAGCAGGAGGATAATATCCCACAAGTAAAGGATGAATCCGTGGACTTGTCGTACCATAGAAGAAATTAATTAACAGGTAAGCATAAATTTACTTTTTTATTTTAAATAAAGCTCTGGAGTGACACTACAGATATTAGATCCATGTATGACTATAAATGACAAGGTTAAAGTTCACACTCATGCAAACAATAGGAAAGGGAAAGTAAACTTTCATGATTCAGATAGGGCGTACAACTTTAAGACCTTCTGTTATCAAATTGACTTTATTCTCTTAGTATCATGTGTTGGAAAGCATACCTAGGTAGACTCATGAGCTGTAATAAACCACTGGGAGGTTGCTGGTAATTAGCTACTCACATATGCTTCTCATTAACCCTTTGGCCTAGTACAGTTATGCACAAGCAAATGCGCAATTTAAAAAGCTGTAACACAACAGAACATTTTCTGTTTGCACTTTTATGTCCTGTTTGTGTTTAGTTTTGGGGTATATTACATTACATTTTATTATAATGTGCAAAGTCTCTGTTTGGGACACATCGTCTATAAAACAAATTGTGAAACTAAGACATATAGTGTACATAAAGAGAGCTAATTACTGGGTGCCATTACACTATATATAGTAAATCGTCTATAAAACAAATTGTGAAACAGACATATAGTGTACGTAAAGAGAGCTAATTACTGGGTGCCATTGCACTATATATAGTAAATCGTCTATAAAACAAATTGTGAAACAAAGGCATATAGTGTACGTAAAGAGAGCTAATTACTGGGTGCCATTACACTATATATAGTAAATCGTCTATAAAACAAATTGTGAAACAAAGGCATATAGTGTACGTAAATAGAGCTAATTACTGGGTGCCATTACACTATATATAGTAACATTTTCTTGGTCAGATCATTCCTTGGATATTGACTGACGTAACTCATTAAAGGGGCATGAAGCCCAATTTTTCCCTTCATGATTCAGATAAAACATGCAATTTTAAACAACTTTCCATTTTACTTCTGGGTGCCATTACACTATATATAGTAAATCGTCTATAAAACAAATGGTGAAACAAAGGAATATAGTGTACATAAAGAGAGCTAATTACTGGGTGCCATTACACTATATATAGTAAATCGTCTATAAAACAAATTGTGAAACAAAGACATATAGTGTACGTAAAGAGAGCTAATTACTGGGTGCCATTACACTATATATAGTAAATTGTCTATAAAACAAATTGTGAAACAGACATATAGTGTACGTAAAGAGAGCTAATTACTGGGTGCCATTACACTATATATAGTAAATCGTCTATAAAACAAATTGTGAAACAGACATATAGTGTACGTAAAGAGAGCTAATTACTGGGTGCCATTACACTATATATAGTAAATCGTCTATAAAACAAATTGTGAAACAAAGGCATATAGTGTACGTAAAGAGAGCTAATTACTGGGTGCCATTACACTATATATAGTAAATCGTCTATAAAACAAATTGTGAAACAAAGGCATATAGTGTACGTAAATAGAGCTAATTACTGGGTGCCATTACACTATATATAGTAACATTTTCTTGGTCAAATCATTCCTTGGATATTGACTGACGTAACTCATTAAAGGGGCATGAAGCCCAATTTTTCCCTTCATGATTCAGATAAAACATGCAATTTTAAACAACTTTCCATTTTACTTCTGGGTGCCATTACACTATATATAGTAAATCGTCTATAAAACAAATTGTGAAACAAAGGCATATAGTGTACATAAAGAGAGCTAATTACTGGGTGCCATTACACTATATATAGTAAATTGTCTATAAAACAAATTGTGAAACAAAGACATCTAGTGTACGTAAAGAGAGCTATTTACTGGGTGTCATAACACTATATATAGTAAATCGTCTATAAAACAAATTGTGAAACAAACGCATATAGTGTACGTAAATAGAGCTAATTACTGGGTGCCATTACACTATATATAGTAAATCGTCTATGAAACAAAGGCATTTAGTGTACGTAAAGAGAGCTAATTACTGGGTGCCATTACACTATATATAGTAAATCGTCTATAAAACAAATTGTGAAACAGACATACAATGTACGTAAAGAGAGCTAATTACTGGGTGCCAATACACTATATAGAGTAAATCGTCTATAAAACAAATTGTGAAACAATGACATATAGTGTACGTAAAGAGAGCTAATTACTGGGTGCCATTACACTATATATAGTAAATTGTCTATAAAACAAATTGTGAAACAGACATATAGTGTACGTAAAGAGAGCTAATTACTGGGTGCCATTACACTATATATAGTAAATTGTCTATAAAACAAATTGTGAAACAAAGACATATAGTGTATGTAAAGAGAGCTAATTACTGGGTGCCATTACACTATATATAGTAAATTGTCTATAAAACAAATTGTGAAACAGACATATAGTGTACGTAAAGAGAACTAATTACTGGGTGCCATTACACTATATATAGTAAATCGTCTATAAAACAAATTGTGAAACAAAGGCATATAGTGTATGTAAAGAGAGCTAATTACTGGGTGCCATTACACTATATATAGTAAATCGTCTATAAAACAAATTGTGAAACAAAGGCATATAGTGTACGTAAAGAGAGCTAATTACTGGGTGCCATTACACTATATATAGTAAATTGTCTATAAAACAAATTGTGAAACAGACATATAGTGTACGTAAAGAGAGCTAATTACTGGGTGCCATTACACTATATATATTAAATCATCTATAAAACAAATTGTGAAACAAAGACATATAGTGTACGTAAAGAGAGCTAATTACTGGGTGCCATTACACTATATATAGTAAATCGTCTATAAAACAAATTGTGAAACAAAGGCATATAGTGTACGTAAAGAGAGCTAATTACTGGGTGCCATTACACTATATATAGTAAATTGTCTATAAAACAAATTGTGAAACAGACATATAGTGTACGTAAAGAGAGCTAATTACTGGGTGCCATTACACTATATATAGTAAATCGTCTATAAAACAAATTGTGAAACAAAGACATACAGTGTACGTAAAGAGAGCTAATTACTGGGTGCCATTACACTATATATAGTAAATCGTCTATAAAACAAATTGTGAAACAGACATATAGTGTACGTAAAGAGAGCTAATTACTGGGTGCCATTACACTATATATAGTAAATCGTCTATAAAACAAATTGTGAAACAAAGGCATATAGTGTACGTAAAGAGAGCTAATTACTGGGTGCCATTACACTATATATAGTAAATCGTCTATAAAACAAATTGTGAAACAAAGGCATATAGTGTACGTAAAGAGAGCTAATTACTGGGTGCCATTACACTATATATAGTAAATTGTCTATAAAACAAATTGTGAAACAGACATATAGTGTACGTAAAGAGAGCTAATTACTGGGTGCCATTACACTATATATAGTAAATCGTCTATAAAACAAATTGTGAAACAAAGATATACAGTGTACGTAAAGAGAGCTAATTACTGGGTGCCATTACACTATATATAGTAAATCGTCTATAAAACAAATTGTGAAACAGACATATAGTGTACGTAAAGAGAGCTAATTACTGGGTGCCATTGCACTATATATAGTAAATCGTCTATAAAACAAATTGTGAAACAAAGGCATATAGTGTACGTAAAGAGAGCTAATTACTGGGTGCCATTACACTATATATAGTAAATCGTCTATAAAACAAATTGTGAAACAAAGGCATATAGTGTACGTAAATAAAGCTAATTACTGGGTGCCATTACACTATATATAGTAACATTTTCTTGGTCAGATCATTCCTTGGATATTGACTGACGTAACTCATTAAAGGGGCATGAAGCCCAATTTTTCCCTTCATGATTCAGATAAAACATGCAATTTTAAACAACTTTCCATTTTACTTCTGGGTACCATTACACTATATATAGTAAATTGTCTATAAAACAAATTGTGAAACAAAGGAATATAGTGTACATAAAGAGAGCTAATTACTGGGTGCCATTACACTATATATAGTAAATCGTCTATAAAACAAATTGTGAAACAAAGACATATAGTGTACGTAAAGAGAGCTAATTACTGGGTGCCATTACACTATATATAGTAAATTGTCTATAAAACAAATTGTGAAACAGACATATAGTGTACGTAAAGAGAGCTAATTACTGGGTGCCATTACACTATATATAGTAAATCGTCTATAAAACAAATTGTGAAACAGACATATAGTGTACGTAAAGAGAGCTAATTACTGGGTGCCATTACACTATATATAGTAAATCGTCAATTGTGAAACAAAGGCATATAGTGTACGTAAAGAGAGCTAATTACTGGGTGCCATTACACTATATATAGTAAATAGTCTATAAAACAAATTGTGAAACAAAGGCATATAGTGTACGTAAATAGAGCTAATTACTGGGTGCCATTACACTATATATAGTAACATTTTCTTGGTCAGATCATTCCTTGGATATTGACTGACGTAACTCATTAAAGGGGCATGAAGCCCAATTTTTCCCTTCATGATTCAGATAAAACATGCAATTTTAAACAACTTTCCATTTTACTTCTGTTATCTAATTTGTTTTGTTCTCTTGGTATCCTTTGTTATAAGAATACCTAGGTAGGCTAAAGAGCTACTGATTGGTGGATGCACATATATGCCAGAAGTTATTGACTCATTCATGTGCATTGCTGTTTCTTCAACAAAGGATACCAAGAGATTGAAGTAAATTAGACAATAGAAGTAAATTGGAAAGTTATTTTAAAATTGAATTCGCTATCTGAATCATGAAAGAAACATTTAGGTTTCATGTCCCTTTTAAGCATACGACAAGCATTATAAATAGAGCAATTAGTTCCTCTGTCGTGTGTGAGTACATTGTTTTCATATATCACTGAGAGAGCGTAGATAAAACAGTATGGGGACAATTTATCAATGTCCGCCAGACATCGCTGAATGTCGACAGCATACGCACTTGGCATTTTACATTGCACATGCAGTTCTGGTGAACTGCTTGTGCAATGCCACCCTCTGCAAATTCACGGCCAATCGGCCCCTAGCAGGGGGTGTCAACTCAATCGTACACGATCGCAGCCTCAGAGCAGGCGGACGAGTTAAGGAGCAGAGGTCTTAAGACTGCTACTTCTTAATTTCTGATTCTGAAGGCTCACATGGAATTAGATGCATTGGGGGCCGGTTGACTACTTGGTAAATTGGCCCCTATGTGTGTTTGCTTCACACTTTTGCATAGAGGATTTCTTCAAGCTACAAAACTCTGGGACAGTGGTTCACAAACGTTTTTGGTTCACTTCCTTAGTTCTATAAACTTACCATCAGTGTCCCCCTAACAAAACCATACAAATATTCCGGCCAGGAGCCCCATTTATTAAAGCTGGACGTAAGAGGTTCGCCTCTGGTAACCCTGTCCACCAGGCATTATGGCAATCGGGCAGCATTCACTGCCTGCATTTAACATTGCACAAGCAATTGCTTGTGCAGCCTTGTCCCCTGCTCTCGCACAGCCAATAACACAAGAGCAGGTCTTGTCAATAATCCAGATTTGAATCTTCTCAGAATAATTTAACTTTGTGAGCCTTGAGGTAGCAGAGAGGTTAAGTAGCAATGGTCTTAAATGGGGCCCCAGAAGGGCACAACACTTAATAAAGATAATAACCTAATACAATCTAAAGGAGTAACTTATTAAACATTTTAGAAGATATTTTTTTTATTTGATACTGTATTATCTTTATCTTCTGATACCAGTCAATAGTCACTGTGCAAGATTCTTATAAACCACATTTAAAGGTACAGTCTACCATAGAATTGTTATTGTTTTAAAAGATAGATAATCCCTTTATTACCCATTCCCCAGTTTTGCATAACCAACACAGTTATATTAATACACTTTTTACCTCTGTGATTACCTTGTATCTAGGGACCTTCTTCCAGCCCCATGATCAGATGACTGTGACTGTTTATTATCTATTGTCTTACATTTAGCATTGTATTGTGCTAGATCTTAAATAACTTTCTGTGCCTGAACACAGTGTTATCTATATGGCCCACGTGTACTTTCTGTCTCTTTGTGTTGAAAAGAGATTTAAAAAGCATGTGATAAGAGGCAGCCCTCAAAGGCTTAGAAATTAGCATATGAGCCTACCTATGTTTAGTTTAAACTAAGAATACCAAGAGAAAAAAGCAAATTTGATGATAAAAGTAAATTAGAAAGTCAATTAAAATTCAAAGTCCTATCTGAATAATGCAAGTTTAATTTATACTAGACTGTCCCTTTAATAATGTCACTGTTCAAAAACTTAATCTGATGGAGTCTTAAATTTCCATAGTTGGTGATCTAGAGTTGATTTTTTTTCCTTAGAGCTTAGTTTTACTACTGCACCAATAAATCCACTTTATAGAAAGTGTTTTCTACTTACTAAAATGTTATGTAGTGCAACGCCAGATCATTTCTGATGACAGAAGACTTAAAAACCTTTTCTGTTTACAAAGCTACTCAGACAAGCACAACAGCCCTTTGCTGTGTTTCCTGCTACTACACAATCATTTCTAAACTGTGCAGGTCATGTTAATAATAATCAGTGCTAATGTACAGCGCTGGCAAAACAAAGAATGCAAGCCTACAGTACTGCAATTTATCATAGTGAGAGAAAAGTGTAAGTTGCTAATAAACCTGAAATAACATAGAAGAAAAAGCCTTGAAGGCAAAGAGCAGTAAAACTTCAAATACAAAAAGAGAAAGACATTTTGCTTTACTCATATAGGATAAACCACAACTAATTATGATGATTATTCTTGTGTCTTCCACACCTTTCCTAGTAGTGCCCCTAAGGTAACCCCAGTGCTGCCCTTCCACCTCTAATGCCTATCAGTCCCCTCCTTCAGTAATCTAACTGCCCCCCAGGGGTCAATACCGCCCAATTTTGGAACCACTGCTTTGGGACTTTTTGCAAATATCCTTTGCTACGTTGTAGAGACTTTGCACATTATTGTGGCACATTTTGTTACACTTGTTTCCTTATTTGTGATATTTCCTAACTCTTATTTGCTCATATTATAGTTTGTAAAACCAAAGACAGTTTGAGTGTGCAGTTATTTTGGTAATTGAATTACAGGAAATCCAATCTTCTATGCTTACTGGATGCTGTAAAAGTCATGGGAGCACATGTTCAAAGCAACCTCTAAGTTGGTAGCACAACATTCCCAAGTAATTACTATGTGAAACTGGATGTCTTATGCATTAGTTTTAAAGCTCTTTTTATTTGAATTAAAACACATTAAAAAGCAAACAAATTACAATTTGGATTCTGTTCAGATTTTTTTACAAACATTACTGCTCAACCTTTCATATCAAATACAGCGTGAGAGCAGGTGAAATGTTAAAATAAATTTGTATTCTTTAATTTTTTTACTTTCTTGATATGAATAATAGCAAAGACGACAATTCCCAAAACTGCAGCAATTAAAAGTGCAAATTCCACATATAGAGCTATCTTTGCATTTGATGGTGATATTTCCAAACCAAGAAAGTAAACCACTCCATCTTCATTATCTTCTGGGAATTTGGAAGTAAGATGTATATGGCTGGTTGTAGACATGGTTGTACCTAGTGGAAGAAAATTGCATTTGTAAAGAATACCTATGAAATGTATTGCAAACTAGATTCATTACATTTATGTAAATATTTAGATTTATTCACTATGTAAGTTACAATTAAAAAATAAAATCCAATATTTTGATTTGATGTTTTGATTCCAAAGTTATTAGTCTATTATACAAAAAATATCCAGTAGTTTGAAATAAATTACTTTTCTTATAAATATCTATATTGAGTGGTCTTGTGACTTCTACCTTTTGACTGTAAATATAATATAATAATAATCTAACTCTGGTTTTGCTAATTATTTATAAACTAGTCCTAAAGCCCGTGTACACGGGCCATTTTTTGCAGTACAGAGGTCCCACCCCTTGCTCTCTATCTAGCCCCCTCTCTTTTGCGCTCTCTCCCCTCTCTTTTGCGCTCTCTCCCCTCTCTTTTGTGCTCTCTCCCCCCACTCTTTTGTGCTCTCTCCCTCCTCTCTTTTGCGCTCTCTCCCCCCTCTTTTTTGCGTTTTCTCTCCCCCCTCTCTTTTGCGCTCTCTCCCCCCTCTCTTTTGCTCTCTCTCCCCCCTCTATTTTGCGCACTCTCCCCCCTCTCTTTTGTGCACTCTCCCCCTCTCTTTTGTGCTCTCTCCCCCTCTCTTTTGCGCTCTCTCCCCCTCTCTTTTGCGCTCTCTCCCCTCTCTTTTGCGCTCTCTACCCTCTCTTTTGCGCTCTCTCCCCCCACTCTTTTGTGCTCTCTCCCTCCTCTCTTTTGCTCTCTCTCCCCCTCTTTTTTGCG